>NW_028119786.1:0-85753 GCF_965119305.1 Pelophylax lessonae
TAACAGTATTTTTGTCCTTTAGAGTCTTAAAAAGCCGGTTTTAGACAAGATAATTGCATTTCGTGCCCAGTGATCTGAAAACATTTTTTTGGTAAAAATGACTCTATTTTGGTCTCCAAGTGTCTGAAAAGCCATTTTTTGTCAAAATAACTACGTTTGGTCACCAAAGGTCTGAAAACCTTTTTTTAGCCAAAATGACTGTATTTTTGTCTTTTAGAGTCTTAAAACACCGCTTTTAGACAAGATAAACTACATTTGGTAACCAATGGCCTGAAAAAATGTTTTTGGTCAAAATGACTCTATTTAGGTCTCCAAGTGTCTAAAAAGCCATTTTTAGTCATAATAACTACGTTTGGTCAACAAAGGTCTGAAAAACTATTTTAGCCAAAATGACTGTATTTTTGTCTTTTAGAGTCTCAAAACTCCGCATTTAAATTTGGTATTTATTTGGGTCAAAATGACTCTATTTTGGTCTCCAAGTGTCTAAAAAGCCTTTTTAGTCAAAATAACTGCATTTGGTCACCAAAGGTCTGAAAAACTTTTTTAGCCAAAATGACTGTATTTTTGTCTTTTAGAGTCTTAAAAAGCCGGGTTTAGACAAGATAATTGCATTTCATAACCAGTGATCTGAAAAATTTTTTTGGTCAAAATGACTCTATTTTGGTCTCCAAGTGTCTAAAAAGCCTTTTTTAGTCAAAATAACTACGTTTGGTCACCAAAGGTCTGAAAACCTTTTTTCAGCCAAAATGACTGTATTTTTGTCTTTTAGAGTCTCAAAACTCCGCATTTAGATTTGGTATTTGTTTGGGTCAAAATGACTCTATTTTGGTCTCCAAGTGTCTAAAAAGCCTTTTTTAATCAAAATAACTGCATTTGGTCACCAAAGGTCTGAAAAACTTTTTTAGCCAAAATGACTGTATTTTTGTCTTTTAGAGTCTTAAAAAGCCGGGTTTAGACAAGATAATTGCATTTCGTAACCAGTGATATGAAAACTTTTTTTGGTCAAAATGACTCTATTTTGGTCTCCAAGTGTCTAAGAAGCCCTTTTAAGTCAAAATAACTGCATTTGGTCAGCAAAGGTATGAAAAAAAATTTAGTCAAAATGATTGTATTTTCGTCTATTAGAGTCTTAAAAACCGGTTTTGGACAAGATAATTGCATTTGGTAACCAATGGCATGAAAAAATGTTTTTGGTCAAAATGACTCTATCTAGGTCTCCAAGTGTCTAAAAAGCCCTTTTTAGTCATAATAACTACGTTTAGTCAACAAAGGTCTGAAAAACTATTGTAGCCAAAATGACTGTATTTTTGTCTTTTAGAGTCTCAAAACTCCGCATTTAGATTTGGTATTTGTTTGGGTCAAAATGACTCTATTTTTGTCTCCAAGTGTCTAAAAAGCCTTTTTAGTCAAAATAACTGCATTTGGTCACCAAAGGTCTGAAAAACTTTTTTAGCCAAAATGACTGTATTTTTGTCTTTTAGAGTCTTAAAAAGCCGGGTTCAGACAAGATAATTGCATTTCGTAACCAGTGATCTGAAAACATTTTTTTGGTCAAAATGACTCTATTTTGGTCTCCAAGTGTCTAAAAAGCCCTTTTTAGTCAAAATAACTGCATTTGTTTACCAAAGGTCTGAAAAAAAATTTAGTCAAAATGATTGTATTTTCGTCTATTAGAGTTTTAAAAAGCCGGTTTTGGACAAGATAATTGCATTTGGTAACCAATCGCCTGAAACACTTGTTTGGGTCAAAATTACTCTATTTTGGTCTCCAAGTGTCTAAAAATCCCTTTTTAGTCAAAATAACTGCATTTGGTCACCAAAGGTCTGAAAACCTTTTTTTTGCCAAAATAACAGTATTTTTGTCCTTTAGAGTCTTAAAAAGCCGGTTTTAGACAAGATAATTGCATTTCGTGCCCAGTGATCTGAAAACATTTTTTTGGTAAAAATGACTCTATTTTGGTCTCCAAGTGTCTGAAAAGCCATTTTTTGTCAAAATAACTACGTTTGGTCACCAAAGGTCTGAAAACCTTTTTTTAGCCAAAATGACTGTATTTTTGTCTTTTAGAGTCTTAAAACACCGCTTTTAGACAAGATAAACTACATTTGGTAACCAATGGCCTGAAAAAATGTTTTTGGTCAAAATGACTCTATTTAGGTCTCCAAGTGTCTAAAAAGCCCTTTTTAGTCATAATAACTACGTTTGGTCAACAAAGGTCTGAAAAACTATTTTAGCCAAAATGACTGTATTTTTGTCTTTTAGAGTCTCAAAACTCCGCATTTAAATTTGGTATTTATTTGGGTCAAAATGACTCTATTTTGGTCTCCAAGTGTCTAAAAAGCCTTTTTAGTCAAAATAACTGCATTTGGTCACCAAAGGTCTGAAAAACTTTTTTAGCCAAAATGACTGTATTTTTGTCTTTTAGAGTCTTAAAAAGCCGGGTTTAGACAAGATAATTGCATTTCATAACCAGTGATCTGAAAAAATTTTTTGGTCAAAATGACTCTATTTTGGTCTCCAAGTGTCTAAAAAGCCTTTTTTAGTCAAAATAACTACGTTTGGTCACCAAAGGTCTGAAAACCTTTTTTCAGCCAAAATGACTATTTTTGTCTTTTAGAGTCTCAAAACTCCGCATTTAGATTTGGTATTTGTTTGGGTCAAAATGACTCTATTTTGGTCTCCAAGTGTCTAAAAAGCCTTTTTTTAGTCAAAATAACTGCATTTGGTCACCAAAGGTCTGAAAAACTTTTTTAGCCAAAATGACTGTATTTTTGTCTTTTAGAGTCTTAAAAAGCCGGGTTTAGACAAGATAATTGCATTTCGTAACCAGTGATATGAAAACTTTTTTTGGTCAAAATGACTCTATTTTGGTCTCCAAGTGTCTAAGAAGCCCTTTTAAGTCAAAATAACTGCATTTGGTCAGCAAAGGTATGAAAAAAAATTTAGTCAAAATGATTGTATTTTCGTCTATTAGAGTCTTAAAAACCGGTTTTGGACAAGATAATTGCATTTGGTAACCAATCGCCTGAAACACTTGTTTGGGTCAAAATTACTCTATTTTGGTCTCCAAGTGTCTAAAAATCCTTTTTTAGTCAAAATAACTGCATTTGGTCACCAAAGGTCTGAAAACCTTTTTTTAGCCAAAATAACAATATTGTTGTCCTTTAGAGTCTTAAAAAGCCGGTTTTAGACAAGATAATTGCATTTCGTGCCCAGTGATCTGAAAACATTTTTTTGGTAAAAATGACTCTATTTTGGTCTCCAAGTGTCTGAAAAGCCATTTTTTGTCAAAATAACTACGTTTGGTCACCAAAGGTCTGAAAACCTTTTTTTAGCCAAAATGACTGTATTTTTGTCTTTTAGAGTCTTAAAACACCGCTTTTAGACAAGATAAACTACATTTGGTAACCAATGGCCTGAAAAAATGTTTTTGGTCAAAATGACTCTATTTAGGTCTCCAAGTGTCTATAAAGCCCTTTTTAGTCAAAATAACTACGTTTGGTCACCGAAGGTCTGAAAAACTATTTTAGAGTCTCAAAACTCCGCATTTAGATTTGGTATTTGTTTGGGTCAAAATTACTCTATTTTGGTCTCCAAGTGTCTGAAAAGCCCTTTTTAGTCAAAATAACTACGTTTGGTCACCAAAGGTCTGAAAACCTTTTTTTTTAGCCAAAATGACTGTATTTTTGTCTTTTAGAGTCTTAAAAAGCCGGGTTTAGACAAGATAATTGCATTTCGTAACCAGTGATATGAAAACTTTTTTTGGTCAAAATGACTCTATTTTGGTCTCCAAGTGTCTAAGAAGCCCTTTTAAGTCAAAATAACTGCATTTGGTCAGCAAAGGTATGAAAAAAAATTTAGTCAAAATAATTGTATTTTCGTCTATTAGAGTCTTAAAAACCGGTTTTGGACAAGATAATTGCATTTGGTAACCAATGGCCTGAAAAAATGTTTTTGGTCAAAATGACTATCTAGGTCTCCAAGTGTCTAAAAAGCCCTTTTTAGTCATAATAACTACGTTTGGTCAACAAAGGTCTGAAAAACTATTTTAGCCCAAAATGACTGTATTTTTGTCTTTTAGAGTCTCAAAACTCCGCATTTAGATTTGGTATTTGTTTGGGTCAAAATGACTCTATTTTTGTCTCCAAGTGTCTAAAAAGCCTTTTTAGTCAAAATAACTGCATTTGGTCACCAAAGGTCTGAAAAACTTTTTTAGCCAAAATGACTGTATTTTTGTCTTTTAGAGTCTTAAAAAGCCGGGTTTAGACAAGATAATTGCATTTCGTAACCAGTGATCTGAAAACATTTTTTTGGTCAAAATTACTCTATTTTGGTCTCCAAGTGTCTAAAAAGCCCTTTTTAGTCAAAATAACTGCATTTGGTTACCAAAGGTCTGAAAAAAATTTAGTCAAAATGATTGTATTTTTGTCTATTAGAGTTTTAAAAAGCCGGTTTTGGACAAGATAATTGCATTTGGTAACCAATCGCCTGAAACACTTGTTTGGGTCAAAATTACTCTATTTTGGTCTCCAAGTGTCTAAAAATCCCTTTTTAGTCAAAATAACTGCATTTGGTCACCAAAGGTCTGAAAACCTTTTTTTTGCCAAAATAACAGTATTTTTGTCCTTTAGAGTCTTAAAAAGCCGGTTTTAGACAAGATAATTGCATTTCGTGCCCAGTGATCTGAAAACATTTTTTTGGTAAAAATGACTCTATTTTGGTCTCCAAGTGTCTGAAAAGCCATTTTTTGTCAAAATAACTACGTTTGGTCACCAAAGGTCTGAAAACCTTTTTTTTAGCCAAAATGACTGTATTTTTGTCTTTTAGAGTCTTAAAACACCGCTTTTAGACAAGATAAACTACATTTGGTAACCAATGGCCTGAAAAAATGTTTTTGGTCAAAATGACTCTATTTAGGTCTCCAAGTGTCTAAAAAGCCCTTTTTAGTCATAATAACTACGTTTGGTCAACAAAGGTCTGAAAAACTATTTTAGCCAAAATGACTGTATTTTTGTCTTTTAGAGTCTCAAAACTCCGCATTTAAATTTGGTATTTATTTGGGTCAAAATGACTCTATTTTGGTCTCCAAGTGTCTAAAAAGCCTTTTTAGTCAAAATAACTGCATTTGGTCACCAAAGGTCTGAAAAACTTTTTTAGCCAAAATGACTGTATTTTTGTCTTTTAGAGTCTTAAAAAGCCGGGTTTAGACAAGATAATTGCATTTCATAACCAGTGATCTGAAAAATTTTTTTGGTCAAAATGACTCTATTTTGGTCTCCAAGTGTCTAAAAAGCCTTTTTTAGTCAAAATAACTACGTTTGGTCACCAAAGGTCTGAAAACCTTTTTTCAGCCAAAATGACTGTATTTTTGTCTTTTAGAGTCTCAAAACTCCGCATTTAGATTTGGTATTTGTTTGGGTCAAAATGACTCTATTTTGGTCTCCAAGTGTCTAAAAAGCCTTTTTTAATCAAAATAACTGCATTTGGTCACCAAAGGTCTGAAAAACTTTTTTAGCCAAAATGACTGTATTTTTGTCTTTTAGAGTCTTAAAAAGCTGGGTTTAGACAAGATAATTGCATTTCGTAACCAGTGATATGAAAACTTTTTTTGGTCAAAATGACTCTATTTTGGTCTCCAAGTGTCTAAGAAGCCCTTTTAAGTCAAAATAACTGCATTTGGTCAGCAAAGGTATGAAAAAAAATTTAGTCAAAATAATTGTATTTTCGTCTATTAGAGTCTTAAAAACCGGTTTTGGACAAGATAATTGCATTTGGTAACCAATGGCCTGAAAAAATGTTTTTGGTCAAAATGACTCTATCTAGGTCTCCAAGTGTCTAAAAAGCCCTTTTTAGTCTTAATAACTACGTTTGGTCAACAAAGGTCTGAAAAACTATTTTAGCCAAAATGACTGTATTTTTGTCTTTTAGAGTCTCAAAACTCCGCATTTAGATTTGGTATTTGTTTGGGTCAAAATGACTCTATTTTTGTCTCCAAGTGTCTAAAAAGCCTTTTTAGTCAAAATAACTGCACTTTGTCACCAAAGGTCTGAAAAACTTTTTTAGCCAAAATGACTGTATTTTTGTCTTTTAGAGTCTTAAAAAGCCGGGTTTAGACAAGATAATTGCATTTCATAACCAGTGATCTGAAAAATTTTTTTGGTCAAAATGACTCTATTTTGGTCTCCAAGTGTCTAAAAAGCCTTTTTTAGTCAAAATAACTACGTTTGGTCACCAAAGGTCTGAAAACCTTTTTTCAGCCAAAATGACTGTATTTTTGTCTTTTAGAGTCTCAAAACTCCGCATTTAGATTTGGTATTTGTTTGGGTCAAAATGACTCTATTTTGGTCTCCAAGTGTGTAAAAAGCCTTTTTTAATCAAAATAACTGCATTTGGTCACCAAAGGTCTGAAAAACTTTTTTAGCCAAAATGACTGTATTTTTGTCTTTTAGAGTCTTAAAAAGCCGGGTTTAGACAAGATAATTGCATTTCGTAACCAGTGATATGAAAACTTTTTTTGGTCAAAATGACTCTATTTTGGTCTCCAAGTGTCTAAGAAGCCCTTTTAAGTCAAAATAACTGCATTTGGTCAGCAAAGGTATGAAAAAAAATTTAGTCAAAATAATTGTATTTTCGTCTATTAGAGTCTTAAAAACCGGTTTTGGACAAGATAATTGCATTTGGTAACCAATGGCCTGAAAAAATGTTTTTGGTCAAAATGACTCTATCTAGGTCTCCAAGTGTCTAAAAAGCCCTTTTTAGTCATAATAACTACGTTTGGTCAACAAAGGTCTGAAAAACTATTTTAGCCAAAATGACTGTATTTTTGTCTTTTAGAGTCTCAAAACTCTGCATTTAGATTTGGTATTTGTTTGGGTCAAAATGACTCTATTTTTGTCTCCAAGTGTCTAAAAAGCCTTTTTAGTCAAAATAACTGCATTTGGTCACCAAAGGTCTGAAAAACTTTTTTAGCCAAAATGACTGTATTTTTGTCTTTTAGAGTCTTAAAATGCCGGGTTTAGACAAGATAATTGCATTTCGTAACCAGTGGTCTGAAAACATTTTTTTGGTCAAAATGACTCTATTTTGGTCTCCAAGTGTCTAAAAAGCCCTTTTTAGTCAAAATAACTGCATTTGGTTACCAAAGGTCTGAAAAAAATTTAGTCAAAATGATTGTATTTTCGTCTATTAGAGTTTTAAAAAGCCGGTTTTGGACAAGATAATTGCATTTGGTAACCAATCGCCTGAAACACTTGTTTGGGTCAAAATTACTCTATTTTGGTCTCCAAGTGTCTAAAAATCCCTTTTTAGTCAAAATAACTGCATTTGGTCACCAAAGGTCTGAAAACCTTTTTTTTTGCCAAAATAACAGTATTTTTGTCCTTTAGAGTCTTAAAAAGCCGGTTTTAGACAAGATAATTGCATTTCGTGCCCAGTGATCTGAAAACATTTTTTTGGTAAAAATGACTCTATTTTGGTCTCCAAGTGTCTGAAAAGCCATTTTTTGTCAAAATAACTACGTTTGGTCACCAAATGTCTGAAAACCTTTTTTTAGCCAAAATGACTGTATTTTTGTCTTTTAGAGTCTTAAAACACCGCTTTTAGACAAGATAAACTACATTTGGTAACCAATGGCCTGAAAAAATGTTTTTGGTCAAAATGACTCTATTTAGGTCTCCAAGTGTCTAAAAAGCCCTTTTTAGTCATAATAACTACGTTTGGTCAACAAAGGTCTGAAAAACTATTTTAGCCAAAATGACTGTATTTTTGTCTTTTAGAGTCTCAAAACTCCGCATTTAAATTTGGTATTTATTTGGGTCAAAATGACTCTATTTTGGTCTCCAAGTGTCTAAAAAGCCTTTTTAGTCAAAATAACTGCATTTGGTCACCAAAGGTCTGAAAAACTTTTTTAGCCAAAATGACTGTATTTTTGTCTTTTAGAGTCTTTAAAAGCCGGGTTTAGACAAGATAATTGCATTTCATAACCAGTGATCTGAAAAATTTTTTTGGTCAAAATGACTCTATTTTGGTCTCCAAGTGTCTAAAAAGCCTTTTTTAGTCAAAATAACTACGTTTGGTCACCAAAGGTCTGAAAACCTTTTTTCAGCCAAAATGACTCTATTTTTGTCTTTTAGAGTCTCAAAACTCCGCATTTAGATTTGGTATTTGTTTGGGTCAAAATGACTCTATTTTGGTCTCCAAGTGTCTAAAAAGCCTTTTTTTAGTCAAAATAACTGCATTTGGTCACCAAAGGTCTGAAAAACTTTTTTAGCCAAAATGACTGTATTTTTGTCTTTTAGAGTCTTAAAAAGCCGGGTTTAGACAAGATAATTGCATTTCGTAACCAGTGATATGAAAACTTTTTTTGGTCAAAATGACTCTATTTTGGTCTCCAAGTGTCTAAGAAGCCCTTTTAAGTCAAAATAACTGCATTTGGTCAGCAAAGGTATGAAAAAAAATTTAGTCAAAATGATTGTATTTTCGTCTATTAGAGTCTTAAAAAGCCGGTTTTGGACAAGATAATTGCATTTGGTAACCAATCACCTGAAACATTTGTTTGGGTCAAAATGACTCTATTTTGGTCTCAGAGTGCCTAAAAAGCCTTTTATAGTCAAAATAACTGCATTTGGTCACCAAAGGTCTGAAAACCTTTTTTTAGCCAAAATAACTGTATTTTTGTCTTTTAGAGTCTTAAAACACCGCTTTTAGACAAGATAAACTACATTTGGTAACCAATGGCCTGAAAAAATGTTTTTGGTCAAAATGACTCTATTTAGGTCTCCACGTGTCTTTAAAGCCCTTTTTAGTCAAAATAACTACGTTTGGTCACCAAAGGTCTGAAAAACTATTTTAGAGTCTCAAAACTCCGCATTTAGATTTGGTATTTGTTTGGGTCAAAATTACTCTATTTTGGTCTCCAAGTGTCTACAAAGCCTTTTTTAGTCAAAATAACTGCATTTGGTCACCAAAGGTCTGAAAACTTTTTTGGCCAAAATGACTGTATTTTTGTCTTTTAGAGTCTTAAAAAGCCGGGTTTAGACAAGATAATTGCATTTCGTAACCAGTGATCTGAAAACTTTTTTGGTCAAAATGACTCTATTTTGGTCTCCAAGTGTCTAAGAAGCCCTTTTAAGTCAAAATAACTGCATTTGGTTAGCAAAGGTATGAATAAAAATTTAGTCAAAATGATTGTATTTTCGTCAATTAGAGTTTTAAAAACCGGTTTTGGACAAGATAATTGCATTTGGTAACCAATGGCCTAAAAAATGTTTTTGGTCAAAATGACTCTATTTAGGTCTCCAAGTGTCTAAAAAGCCCTTTTTAGTCATAATACCTACGTTTGGTCAACAAAGGTCTGAAAAACTATTTTAGCCAAAATGACTGTATTTTTGTCTTTTAGAGTCTCAAAACTCCGCATTTAGATTTGGTATTTGTTTGGGTCAAAATGACTCTATTTTGGTCTCCAAGTGTCTAAAAAGCCTTTTTAGTCAAAATAACTGCATTTGGTCACCAAAGGTCTGAAAAACTTTTTTAGCCAAAATGACTGTATTTTTGTCTTTTAGAGTCTTAAAAAGCCGGGTTTAGACAAGATAATTGCATTTCCTAACCAGTGATCTGAAAACTTTTTTTGGTCAAAATGACTCTATTTTGGTCTCCAAGTGTCTAAAAAGCCTTTTTTAGTTAAAATAACTACGTTTGGTCACCAAAGGACTGAAAATCTTTTTTCAGCCAAAATGACTGTATTTTTGTCTTTTAGAGTCTTAAAAAGCCGGTTTTAGACAAGATAATTGCATTTCGTGCCCAGTGATCTGAAAACTTTTTTTGGTCAAAATGATTCGATTTTGGTCTCCAAGTGTCTGAAAAGCCCTTTTTAGTCAAAATAACTACGTTTGGTCACCAAAGGTCTGAAAACCTTTTTTTTAGCCAAAATAACTGTATTTTTGTCTTTCAGAGTCTTAAAACACTGCTTTTAGACAAGATAAACTACATTTGGTAACCAATGGCCTGATAAAAAAATTTTTGGTAAAAATGACTCTATTTAGGTCTCCAAGTGTCTATAAAGCCCTTTTTAGTCAAAATAATTACGTTTGGTCACCAAAGGTCTGAAAAACTATTTTAGAGTCTCAAAACTCCGCATTTAGATTTGGTATTTGTTTGGGTCAAAATTACTCTATTTTGGTCTCCAAGTGTCTAAAAAGCTTTTTTTAGTCAAAATAACTGCATTTGGTCACCAAAGGTCTGAAAAACTTTTTTAGCCAAAATGACTGTATTTTTGTCTCTTAGAGTCTTAAAAAGCCGGGTTTAGACAAGATAATTGCATTTCGTAACCAGTGATATGAAAACTTTTTTTGGTCAAAATGACTCTATTTTGGTCTCCAAGTGTCTAAGAAGCCCTTTTAAGTCAAAATAACTGCATTTGGTCAGCAAAGGTATGAAAAAAAATTTAGTCAAAATGATTGTATTTTCGTCTATTAGAGTCTTAAAAACCGGTTTTGGACAAGATAATTGCATTTGGTAACCAATGGCCTGAAAAAATGTTTTTGGTCAAAATGACTCTATCTAGGTCTCCAAGTGTCTAAAAAGCCCTTTTTAGTCATAATAACTACGTTTGGTCAACAAAGGTCTGAAAAACTATTTTAGCCAAAATGACTGTATTTTTGTCTTTTAGAGTCTCAAAACTCCGCATTTAGATTTGGTATTTGTTTGGGTCAAAATGACTTTTTTTTTGTCTCCAAGTGTCTAAAAAGCCTTTTTAGTCAAAATAACTGCATTTGGTCACCAAAGGTCTGAAAAACTTTTTTAGCCAAAATGACTGTATTTTTGTCTTTTAGAGTCTTAAAAAGCCAGGTTTAGACAAGATAATTGCATTTCGTAACCAGTGATCTGAAAACATTTTTTTGGTCAAAATGACTCTATTTTGGTCTCCAAGTGTCTAAAAAGCCCTTTTTAGTCAAAATAACTGCATTTGGTTACCAAAGGTCTGAAAAAAATTTTTGTCAAAATGATTGTATTTTCGTCTATTAGAGTTTTAAAAAGCAGGTTTTGGACAAGATAATTGCATTTGGTAACCAATCGCCTGAAACACTTGTTTGGGTCAAAATTACTCTATTTTGGTCTCCAAGTGTCTAAAAATCTTTTTTTAGTCAAAATAACTGCATTTGGTCACCAAAGGTCTGAAAACCTTTTTTTTAGCCAAAATAACAGTATTTTTGTCCTTTAGAGTCTTAAAAAGCCGGTTTTAGACATGATAATTGCATTTCGTGCCCAGTGATCTGAAAACATTTTTTTGGTAAAAATGACTCTATTTTGGTCTCCAAGTGTATGAAAAGCCATTTTTTGTCAAAATAACTACGTTTGGTCACCAAAGGTCTGAAAACCTTTTTTTAGCCAAAATGACTGTATTTTTGTCTTTTAGAGTCTTAAAACACCGCTTTTAGACAAGATAAACTACATTTGGTAACCAATGGCCTGAAAAAATGTTTTTGGTCAAAATGACTCTATATAGGTCTCCAAGTGTCTATAAAGCCCTTTTTAGTCAAAATAACTACGTTTGGTCACCGAAGGTCTGAAAAACTATTTTAGAGTCTCAAAACTCCGCATTTAGATTTGGTATTTGTTTGGGTCAAAATTACTCTATTTTGGTCTCCAAGTGTCTGAAAAGCCCTTTTTAGTCAAAATAACTACGTTTGGTCACCAAAGGTCTGAAAACCTTTTTTTTAGCCAAAATGACTGTATTTTTGTCTTTTAGAGTCTTAAAAAGCCGGGTTTAGACAAGATAATTGCATTTCGTAACCAGTTATCTGAAAACTTTTTTTGGTCAAAATGACTCTATTTTGGTCTCCAAGTGTCTAAAAAGCCCTTTTAAGTCAAAATAACTGCATTTGGTGAGCAAAGGTATGAAAAAAATTTGGTCAAAATGATTGTATTTATGTCTATTAGAGTCTTAAAAACCGGTTTTGGACAAGATAATTGCATTTGGTAACCAATGGCCTGAAAAAATGTTTTTGGTCAAAATGACTCTATCTAGGTCTCCAAGTGTCTAAAAAGCCCTTTTTAGTCATAATAACTACGTTTGGTCAACAAAGGTCTGAAAAACTATTTTAGCCAAAATGACTGTATTTTTGTCTTTTAGAGTCTCAAAACTCCGCATTTAGATTTGGTATTTGTTTGGGTCAAAATGACTCTATTTTTGTCTCCAAGTGTCTAAAAAGCCTTTTTAGTCAAAATAACTGCATTTTGTCACCAAAGGTCTGAAAAACTTTTTTAGCCAAAATTACTGTATTTTTGTCTTTTAGAGTCTTAAAAAGCCGGGTTTAGACAAGATAATTGCATTTCGTAACCAGTGATCTGAAAACATTTTTTTGGTCAAAATGACTCTATTTTGGTCTCCAAGTGTCTAAAAAGCCCTTTTTAGTCAAAATAACTGCATTTGGTTACCAAAGGTCTGAAAAATTTTTTAGTCAAAATGATTGTATTTTCGTCTATTAGAGTTTTTAAAAGCCGGTTTTGGACAAGATAATTGCATTTGGTAACCAATCGCCTGAAACACTTGTTTGGGTCAAAATTACTCTATTTTGGTCTCCAAGTGTCTAAAAATCCTTTTTTAGTCAAAATAACTGCATTTGGTCACCAAAGGTCTGAAAACCTTTTTTTTTGCCAAAATAACAGTATTTTTGTCCTTTAGAGTCTTAAAAAGCCGGTTTTAGACAAGATAATTGCATTTCGTGCCCAGTGATCTGAAAACATTTTTTTGGTAAAAATGACTCTATTTTGGTCTCCAAGTGTATGAAAAGCCATTTTTTGTCAAAATAACTACGTTTGGTCACCAAAGGTCTGAAAACCTTTTTTTAGCCAAAATGACTGTATTTTTGTCTTTTAGAGTCTTAAAACACCGCTTTTAGACAAGATAAACTACATTTGGTCACCAATGGCCTGAAAAAATGTTTTTGTTCAAAATGACTCTATTTTGGTCTCCAAGTGTCTAAAAAGCCCTTTTTATTCAAAATAACTACGTTTGGTCACCAAAGGTCTGAAAAACTTTTTTTAGCAAAAATTACTGGATTTTTATCTTTTAGAGTCTTAAAAAGCCGGGTTTATACAAGATAAATGCATTTCGTAACCAGTGATCTGAAAAAATTTTTGGTCAAAATGACTATTTTGGTCTCCAAGTGTCTAAAAAGCCTTTTTAAGTCAAAATAACTGCATTTGGTCAGCAAAAGTATGAAAAAAAATTTAGTCAAAATGATTGTATTTTCGTCTATTAGAGTTTTAAAAAGCCGGTTTTGGACAAGATAATTGCATTTGGTAACCAATCGCCTGAAACATTTGTTTGGGTCAAAATTACTCTATTTTGGTCTCCAAGTGTCTAAAAAGCCTTTTTTTGTCAAAATAACTGCATTTGGTCACCAAAGGTATGAAAACCTTTTTTTAGCCAAAATAACTGTATTTTTGTCTTTTAGAGTCTTAAAAAGCCGGTTTTAGATTTGGTATTTGTTTCGGTCAAAATGACTCTATTTTTGTCTCCAAGTGTCAAAAAAGACTTTTTTAGTCAAAATAACTGCATTTGGTCACCAAAGGTCTGAAACCCTTTTTTTAGCCAAAATGACTGTATTTTTGTCTTTTAGAGTCTTAAAACACCGCTTTTAGACAAGATAAACTACATTTGGTCACCAATGGCCTGAAAAAATGTTTTTGGTCAAAATGACTCTATTTAGGTCTCCAAGTGTCTATAAAGCCCTTTTTAGTCAAAATAACTACGTTTGGTCACCAAAGGTCTGAAAAACTTTTTTTAGCAAAAATTACTGGATTTTTGTCTTTTAGAGTCTTAAAATGCCGGGTTTAGACAAGATAATTGCATTTCATAACCAGTGATCTGAAAATTTTGTTTTGGTCAAAATGACTCTATTTTGGTCTCCAAGTGTCTAAAAAGCCTTTTTTAGTCAAAATAACTACGTTTGGTCACCAAAGGTCTGAAAACCTTTTTTCAGCCAAAATGACTGTATTTTTGTCTTTTAGAGTCTCAAAACTCCGCATTTAGATTTGGTATTTGTTTGGGTCAAAATGACTCTATTTTGGTCTCCAAGTGTCTAAAAAGCCTTTTTTAATCAAAATAACTGCATTTGGTCACCAAAGGTCTGAAAAACTTTTTTAGCCAAAATGACTGTATTTTTGTCTTTTAGAGTCTTAAAAAGCCGGGTTTAGACAAGATAATTGCATTTCGTAACCAGTGATATGAAAACTTTTTTTGGTCAAAATGACTCTATTTTGGTCTCCAAGTGTCTAAGAAGCCCTTTTAAGTCAAAATAACTGCATTTGGTCAGCAAAGGTATGAAAAAAAATTTAGTCAAAATGATTGTATTTTCGTCTATTAGAGTCTTAAAAACCGGTTTTGGACAAGATAATTGCATTTGGTAACCAATGGCATGAAAAAATGTTTTTGGTCAAAATGACTCTATCTAGGTCTCCAAGTGTCTAAAAAGCCATTTTTAGTCATAATAACTACGTTTAGTCAACAAAGGTCTGAAAAACTATTGTAGCCAAAATGACTGTATTTTTGTCTTTTAGAGTCTCAAAACTCCGCATTTAGATTTGGTATTTGTTTGGGTCAAAATGACTCTATTTTTGTCTCCAAGTGTCTAAAAAGCCTTTTTAGTCAAAATAACTGCATTTGGTCACCAAAGGTCTGAAAAACGTTTTTAGCCAAAATGACTGTATTTTTGTCTTTTAGAGACTTAAAAAGCCGGGTTCAGACAAGATAATTGCATTTCGTAACCAGTGATCTGAAAACATTTTTTTGGACAAAATGACTCTATTTTGGTCTCCAAGTGTCTAAAAAGCCCTTTTTAGTCAAAATAACTGCATTTGTTTACCAAAGGTCTGAAAAAAAATTTAGTCAAAATGATTGTATTTTCGTCTATTAGAGTTTTAAAAAGCCGGTTTTGGACAAGATAATTGCATTTGGTAACCAATCGCCTGAAACACTTGTTTGGGTCAAAATTACTCTATTTTGGTCTCCAAGTGTCTAAAAATCCCTTTTTAGTCAAAATAACTGCATTTGGTCACCAAAGGTCTGAAAACCTTTTTTTTTGCCAAAATAACAGTATTTTTGTCCTTTAGAGTCTTAAAAAGCCGGTTTTAGACAAGATAATTGCATTTCGTGCCCAGTGATCTGAAAACATTTTTTTGGTAAAAATGACTCTATTTTGGTCTCCAAGTGTCTGAAAAGCCATTTTTTGTCAAAATAACTACGTTTGGTCACCAAAGGTCTGAAAACCTTTTTTTTAGCCAAAATGACTGTATTTTTGTCTTTTAGAGTCTTAAAACACCGCTTTTAGACAAGATAAACTACATTTGGTAACCAATGGCCTGAAAAAATGTTTTTGGTCAAAATGACTCTATTTAGGTCTCCAAGTGTCTAAAAAGCCCTTTTTAGTCATAATAACTACGTTTGGTCAACAAAGGTCTGAAAAACTATTTTAGCCAAAATGACTGTATTTTTGTCTTTTAGAGTCTCAAAACTCCGCATTTAAATTTGGTATTTATTTGGGTCAAAATGACTCTATTTTGGTCTCCAAGTGTCTAAAAAGCCTTTTTAGTCAAAATAACTGCATTTGGTCACCAAAGGTCTGAAAAACTTTTTTAGCCAAAATGACTGTATTTTTGTCTTTTAGAGTCTTAAAAAGCCGGGTTTAGACAAGATAATTGCATTTCATAACCAGTGATCTGAAAAATTTTTTTGGTCAAAATGACTCTATTTTGGTCTCCAAGTGTCTAAAAAGCCTTTTTTAGTCAAAATAACTACGTTTGGTCACCAAAGGTCTGAAAACCTTTTTTCAGCCAAAATGACTGTATTTTTGTCTTTTAGAGTCTCAAAACTCCGCATTTAGATTTGGTATTTGTTTGGGTCAAAATGACTCTATTTTGGTCTCCAAGTGTCTAAAAAGCCTTTTTTAATCAAAATAACTGCATTTGGTCACCAAAGGTCTGAAAAACTTTTTTAGCCAAAATGACTGTATTTTTGTCTTTTAGAGTCTTAAAAAGCTGGGTTTAGACAAGATAATTGCATTTCGTAACCAGTGATATGAAAACTTTTTTTGGTCAAAATGACTCTATTTTGGTCTCCAAGTGTCTAAGAAGCCCTTTTAAGTCAAAATAACTGCATTTGGTCAGCAAAGGTATGAAAAAAAATTTAGTCAAAATAATTGTATTTTCGTCTATTAGAGTCTTAAAAACCGGTTTTGGACAAGATAATTGCATTTGGTAACCAATGGCCTGAAAAAATGTTTTTGGTCAAAATGACTCTATCTAGGTCTCCAAGTGTCTAAAAAGCCCTTTTTAGTCTTAATAACTACGTTTGGTCAACAAAGGTCTGAAAAACTATTTTAGCCAAAATGACTGTATTTTTGTCTTTTAGAGTCTCAAAACTCCGCATTTAGATTTGGTATTTGTTTGGGTCAAAATGACTCTATTTTTGTCTCCAAGTGTCTAAAAAGCCTTTTTAGTCAAAATAACTGCACTTTGTCACCAAAGGTCTGAAAAACTTTTTTAGCCAAAATGACTGTATTTTTGTCTTTTAGAGTCTTAAAAAGCCGGGTTTAGACAAGATAATTGCATTTCATAACCAGTGATCTGAAAAATTTTTTTGGTCAAAATGACTCTATTTTGGTCTCCAAGTGTCTAAAAAGCCTTTTTTAGTCAAAATAACTACGTTTGGTCACCAAAGGTCTGAAAACCTTTTTTCAGCCAAAATGACTGTATTTTTGTCTTTTAGAGTCTCAAAACTCCGCATTTAGATTTGGTATTTGTTTGGGTCAAAATGACTCTATTTTGGTCTCCAAGTGTGTAAAAAGCCTTTTTTAATCAAAATAACTGCATTTGGTCACCAAAGGTCTGAAAAACTTTTTTAGCCAAAATGACTGTATTTTTGTCTTTTAGAGTCTTAAAAAGCCGGGTTTAGACAAGATAATTGCATTTCGTAACCAGTGATATGAAAACTTTTTTTGGTCAAAATGACTCTATTTTGGTCTCCAAGTGTCTAAGAAGCCCTTTTAAGTCAAAATAACTGCATTTGGTCAGCAAAGGTATGAAAAAAAATTTAGTCAAAATAATTGTATTTTCGTCTATTAGAGTCTTAAAAACCGGTTTTGGACAAGATAATTGCATTTGGTAACCAATGGCCTGAAAAAATGTTTTTGGTCAAAATGACTCTATCTAGGTCTCCAAGTGTCTAAAAAGCCCTTTTTAGTCATAATAACTACGTTTGGTCAACAAAGGTCTGAAAAACTATTTTAGCCAAAATGACTGTATTTTTGTCTTTTAGAGTCTCAAAACTCTGCATTTAGATTTGGTATTTGTTTGGGTCAAAATGACTCTATTTTTGTCTCCAAGTGTCTAAAAAGCCTTTTTAGTCAAAATAACTGCATTTGGTCACCAAAGGTCTGAAAAACTTTTTTAGCCAAAATGACTGTATTTTTGTCTTTTAGAGTCTTAAAATGCCGGGTTTAGACAAGATAATTGCATTTCGTAACCAGTGGTCTGAAAACATTTTTTTGGTCAAAATGACTCTATTTTGGTCTCCAAGTGTCTAAAAAGCCCTTTTTAGTCAAAATAACTGCATTTGGTTACCAAAGGTCTGAAAAAAATTTAGTCAAAATGATTGTATTTTCGTCTATTAGAGTTTTAAAAAGCCGGTTTTGGACAAGATAATTGCATTTGGTAACCAATCGCCTGAAACACTTGTTTGGGTCAAAATTACTCTATTTTGGTCTCCAAGTGTCTAAAAATCCCTTTTTAGTCAAAATAACTGCATTTGGTCACCAAAGGTCTGAAAACCTTTTTTTTGCCAAAATAACAGTATTTTTGTCCTTTAGAGTCTTAAAAAGCCGGTTTTAGACAAGATAATTGCATTTCGTGCCCAGTGATCTGAAAACATTTTTTTGGTAAAAATGACTCTATTTTGGTCTCCAAGTGTCTGAAAAGCCATTTTTTGTCAAAATAACTACGTTTGGTCACCAAATGTCTGAAAACCTTTTTTTAGCCAAAATGACTGTATTTTTGTCTTTTAGAGTCTTAAAACACCGCTTTTAGACAAGATAAACTACATTTGGTAACCAATGGCCTGAAAAAATGTTTTTGGTCAAAATGACTCTATTTAGGTCTCCAAGTGTCTAAAAAGCCCTTTTTAGTCATAATAACTACGTTTGGTCAACAAAGGTCTGAAAAACTATTTTAGCCAAAATGACTGTATTTTTGTCTTTTAGAGTCTCAAAACTCCGCATTTAAATTTGGTATTTATTTGGGTCAAAATGACTCTATTTTGGTCTCCAAGTGTCTAAAAAGCCTTTTTAGTCAAAATAACTGCATTTGGTCACCAAAGGTCTGAAAAACTTTTTTAGCCAAAATGACTGTATTTTTGTCTTTTAGAGTCTTTAAAAGCCGGGTTTAGACAAGATAATTGCATTTCATAACCAGTGATCTGAAAAATTTTTTTGGTCAAAATGACTCTATTTTGGTCTCCAAGTGTCTAAAAAGCCTTTTTTAGTCAAAATAACTACGTTTGGTCACCAAAGGTCTGAAAACCTTTTTTCAGCCAAAATGACTCTATTTTTGTCTTTTAGAGTCTCAAAACTCCGCATTTAGATTTGGTATTTGTTTGGGTCAAAATGACTCTATTTTGGTCTCCAAGTGTCTAAAAAGCCTTTTTTTAGTCAAAATAACTGCATTTGGTCACCAAAGGTCTGAAAAACTTTTTTAGCCAAAATGACTGTATTTTTGTCTTTTAGAGTCTTAAAAAGCCGGGTTTAGACAAGATAATTGCATTTCGTAACCAGTGATATGAAAACTTTTTTTGGTCAAAATGACTCTATTTTGGTCTCCAAGTGTCTAAGAAGCCCTTTTAAGTCAAAATAACTGCATTTGGTCAGCAAAGGTATGAAAAAAAATTTAGTCAAAATGATTGTATTTTCGTCTATTAGAGTCTTAAAAAGCCGGTTTTGGACAAGATAATTGCATTTGGTAACCAATCACCTGAAACATTTGTTTGGGTCAAAATGACTCTATTTTGGTCTCAGAGTGCCTAAAAAGCCTTTTATAGTCAAAATAACTGCATTTGGTCACCAAAGGTCTGAAAACCTTTTTTTAGCCAAAATAACTGTATTTTTGTCTTTTAGAGTCTTAAAACACCGCTTTTAGACAAGATAAACTACATTTGGTAACCAATGGCCTGAAAAAATGTTTTTGGTCAAAATGACTCTATTTAGGTCTCCACGTGTCTTTAAAGCCCTTTTTAGTCAAAATAACTACGTTTGGTCACCAAAGGTCTGAAAAACTATTTTAGAGTCTCAAAACTCCGCATTTAGATTTGGTATTTGTTTGGGTCAAAATTACTCTATTTTGGTCTCCAAGTGTCTACAAAGCCTTTTTTAGTCAAAATAACTGCATTTGGTCACCAAAGGTCTGAAAACTTTTTTGGCCAAAATGACTGTATTTTTGTCTTTTAGAGTCTTAAAAAGCCGGGTTTAGACAAGATAATTGCATTTCGTAACCAGTGATCTGAAAACTTTTTTGGTCAAAATGACTCTATTTTGGTCTCCAAGTGTCTAAGAAGCCCTTTTAAGTCAAAATAACTGCATTTGGTTAGCAAAGGTATGAATAAAAATTTAGTCAAAATGATTGTATTTTCGTCAATTAGAGTTTTAAAAACCGGTTTTGGACAAGATAATTGCATTTGGTAACCAATGGCCTAAAAAATGTTTTTGGTCAAAATGACTCTATTTAGGTCTCCAAGTGTCTAAAAAGCCCTTTTTAGTCATAATACCTACGTTTGGTCAACAAAGGTCTGAAAAACTATTTTAGCCAAAATGACTGTATTTTTGTCTTTTAGAGTCTCAAAACTCCGCATTTAGATTTGGTATTTGTTTGGGTCAAAATGACTCTATTTTGGTCTCCAAGTGTCTAAAAAGCCTTTTTAGTCAAAATAACTGCATTTGGTCACCAAAGGTCTGAAAAACTTTTTTAGCCAAAATGACTGTATTTTTGTCTTTTAGAGTCTTAAAAAGCCGGGTTTAGACAAGATAATTGCATTTCCTAACCAGTGATCTGAAAACTTTTTTTGGTCAAAATGACTCTATTTTGGTCTCCAAGTGTCTAAAAAGCCTTTTTTAGTTAAAATAACTACGTTTGGTCACCAAAGGACTGAAAATCTTTTTTCAGCCAAAATGACTGTATTTTTGTCTTTTAGAGTCTTAAAAAGCCGGTTTTAGACAAGATAATTGCATTTCCTAACCAGTGATCTGAAAACTTTTTTTGGTCAAAATGATTCGATTTTGGTCTCCAAGTGTCTGAAAAGCCCTTTTTAGTCAAAATAACTACGTTTGGTCACCAAAGGTCTGATAACCTTTTTTTTAGCCAAAATAACTGTATTTTTGTCTTTCAGAGTCTTAAAACACTGCTTTTAGACAAGATAAACTACATTTGGTAACCAATGGCCTGATAAAAAAATTTTTGGTAAAAATGACTCTATTTAGGTCTCCAAGTGTCTATAAAGCCCTTTTTAGTCAAAATAATTACGTTTGGTCACCAAAGGTCTGAAAAACTATTTTAGAGTCTCAAAACTCCGCATTTAGATTTGGTATTTGTTTGGGTCAAAATTACTCTATTTTGGTCTCCAAGTGTCTAAAAAGCTTTTTTTAGTCAAAATAACTGCATTTGGTCACCAAAGGTCTGAAAAACTTTTTTAGCCAAAATGACTGTATTTTTGTCTCTTAGAGTCTTAAAAAGCCGGGTTTAGACAAGATAATTGCATTTCGTAACCAGTGATATGAAAACTTTTTTTGGTCAAAATGACTCTATTTTGGTCTCCAAGTGTCTAAGAAGCCCTTTTAAGTCAAAATAACTGCATTTGGTCAGCAAAGGTATGAAAAAAAATTTAGTCAAAATGATTGTATTTTCGTCTATTAGAGTCTTAAAAACCGGTTTTGGACAAGATAATTGCATTTGGTAACCAATGGCCTGAAAAAATGTTTTTGGTCAAAATGACTCTATCTAGGTCTCCAAGTGTCTAAAAAGCCCTTTTTAGTCATAATAACTACGTTTGGTCAACAAAGGTCTGAAAAACTATTTTAGCCAAAATGACTGTATTTTTGTCTTTTAGAGTCTCAAAACTCCGCATTTAGATTTGGTATTTGTTTGGGTCAAAATGACTTTTTTTTTGTCTCCAAGTGTCTAAAAAGCCTTTTTAGTCAAAATAACTGCATTTGGTCACCAAAGGTCTGAAAAACTTTTTTAGCCAAAATGACTGTATTTTTGTCTTTTAGAGTCTTAAAAAGCCAGGTTTAGACAAGATAATTGCATTTCGTAACCAGTGATCTGAAAACATTTTTTTGGTCAAAATGACTCTATTTTGGTCTCCAAGTGTCTAAAAAGCCCTTTTTAGTCAAAATAACTGCATTTGGTTACCAAAGGTCTGAAAAAAATTTTTGTCAAAATGATTGTATTTTCGTCTATTAGAGTTTTAAAAAGCAGGTTTTGGACAAGATAATTGCATTTGGTAACCAATCGCCTGAAACACTTGTTTGGGTCAAAATTACTCTATTTTGGTCTCCAAGTGTCTAAAAATCTTTTTTTAGTCAAAATAACTGCATTTGGTCACCAAAGGTCTGAAAACCTTTTTTTTAGCCAAAATAACAGTATTTTTGTCCTTTAGAGTCTTAAAAAGCCGGTTTTAGACATGATAATTGCATTTCGTGCCCAGTGATCTGAAAACATTTTTTTGGTAAAAATGACTCTATTTTGGTCTCCAAGTGTATGAAAAGCCATTTTTTGTCAAAATAACTACGTTTGGTCACCAAAGGTCTGAAAACCTTTTTTTAGCCAAAATGACTGTATTTTTGTCTTTTAGAGTCTTAAAACACCGCTTTTAGACAAGATAAACTACATTTGGTAACCAATGGCCTGAAAAAATGTTTTTGGTCAAAATGACTCTATATAGGTCTCCAAGTGTCTATAAAGCCCTTTTTAGTCAAAATAACTACGTTTGGTCACCGAAGGTCTGAAAAACTATTTTAGAGTCTCAAAACTCCGCATTTAGATTTGGTATTTGTTTGGGTCAAAATTACTCTATTTTGGTCTCCAAGTGTCTGAAAAGCCCTTTTTAGTCAAAATAACTACGTTTGGTCACCAAAGGTCTGAAAACCTTTTTTTTAGCCAAAATGACTGTATTTTTGTCTTTTAGAGTCTTAAAAAGCCGGGTTTAGACAAGATAATTGCATTTCGTAACCAGTTATCTGAAAACTTTTTTTGGTCAAAATGACTCTATTTTGGTCTCCAAGTGTCTAAAAAGCCCTTTTAAGTCAAAATAACTGCATTTGGTGAGCAAAGGTATGAAAAAAATTTGGTCAAAATGATTGTATTTATGTCTATTAGAGTCTTAAAAACCGGTTTTGGACAAGATAATTGCATTTGGTAACCAATGGCCTGAAAAAATGTTTTTGGTCAAAATGACTCTATCTAGGTCTCCAAGTGTCTAAAAAGCCCTTTTTAGTCATAATAACTACGTTTGGTCAACAAAGGTCTGAAAAACTATTTTAGCCAAAATGACTGTATTTTTGTCTTTTAGAGTCTCAAAACTCCGCATTTAGATTTGGTATTTGTTTGGGTCAAAATGACTCTATTTTTGTCTCCAAGTGTCTAAAAAGCCTTTTTAGTCAAAATAACTGCATTTTGTCACCAAAGGTCTGAAAAACTTTTTTAGCCAAAATGACTGTATTTTTGTCTTTTAGAGTCTTAAAAAGCCGGGTTTAGACAAGATAATTGCATTTCGTAACCAGTGATCTGAAAACATTTTTTTGGTCAAAATGACTCTATTTTGGTCTCCAAGTGTCTAAAAAGCCCTTTTTAGTCAAAATAACTGCATTTGGTTACCAAAGGTCTGAAAAAAATTTAGTCAAAATGATTGTATTTTCGTCTATTAGAGTTTTAAAAAGCCGGTTTTGGACAAGATAATTGCATTTGGTAACCAATCGCCTGAAACACTTGTTTGGGTCAAAATTACTCTATTTTGGTCTCCAAGTGTCTAAAAATCCCTTTTTAGTCAAAATAACTGCATTTGGTCACCAAAGGTCTGAAAACCTTTTTTTTGCCAAAATAACAGTATTTTTGTCCTTTAGAGTCTTAAAAAGCCGGTTTTAGACAAGATAATTGCATTTCATGCCCAGTGATCTGAAAACATTTTTTTGGTAAAAATGACTCTATTTTGGTCTCCAAGTGTCTGAAAAGCCATTTTTTGTCAAAATAACTACGTTTGGTCACCAAAGGTCTGAAAACCTTTTTTTTAGCCAAAATGACTGTATTTTTGTCTTTTAGAGTCTTAAAACACCGCTTTTAGACAAGATAAACTACATTTGGTAACCAATGGCCTGAAAAAATGTTTTTGGTCAAAATGACTCTATTTAGGTCTCCAAGTGTCTAAAAAGCCCTTTTTAGTCATAATAACTACGTTTGGTCAACAAAGGTCTGAAAAACTATTTTAGCCAAAATGACTGTATTTTTGTCTTTTAGAGTCTCAAAACTCCGCATTTAAATTTGGTATTTATTTGGATCAAAATGACTCTATTTTGGTCTCCAAGTGTCTAAAAAGCCTTTTTAGTCAAAATAACTGCATTTGGTCCCCAAAGGTCTGAAAAACTTTTTTAGCCAAAATGACTGTATTTTTGTCTTTTAGAGTCTTAAAAAGCCGGGTTTAGACAAGATAATTGCATTTCATAACCAGTGATCTGAAAAATTTTTTTGGTCAAAATGACTCTATTTTGGTCTCCAAGTGTCTAAAAAGCCTTTTTTAGTCAAAATAACTACGTTTGGTCACCAAAGGTCTGAAAACCTTTTTTCAGCCAAAATGACTGTATTTTTGTCTTTTAGAGTCTCAAAACTCCGCATTTAGATTTGGTATTTGTTTGGGTCAAAATGACTCTATTTTTGTCTCCAAGTGTCTAAAAAGCCTTTTTTAATCAAAATAACTGCATTTGGTCACCAAAGGTCTGAAAAACTTTTTTAGCCAAAATGACTGTATTTTTGTCTTTTAGAGTCTTAAAAAGCCGGGTTTAGACAAGATAATTGCATTTCGTAACCAGTGATATGAAAACTTTTTTTGGTCAAAATGACTCTATTTTGGTCTCCAAGTGTCTAAGAAGCCCTTTTAAGTCAAAATAACTGCATTTGGTCAGCAAAGGTATGAAAAAAAATTTAGTCAAAATGATTGTATTTTCGTCTATTAGAGTCTTAAAAACCGGTTTTGGACAAGATAATTGCATTTGGTAACCAATGGCATGAAAAAATGTTTTTGGTCATAATGACTCTATCTAGGTCTCCAAGTGTCTAAAAAGCCCTTTTTAGTCATAATAACTACGTTTAGTCAACAAAGGTCTGAAAAACTATTGTAGCCAAAATGACTGTATTTTTGTCTTTTAGAGTCTCAAAACTCCGCATTTAGATTTGGTATTTGTTTGGGTCAAAATGACTCTATTTTTGTCTCCAAGTGTCTAAAAAGCCTTTTTAGTCAAAATAACTGCATTTGGTCACCAAAGGTCTGAAAAACTTTTTTAGCCAAAATGACTGTATTTTTGTCTTTTAGAGTCTTAAAAAGCCGGGTTCAGACAAGATAATTGCATTTCGTAACCAGTGATCTGAAAACATTTTTTTGGTCAAAATGACTCTATTTTGGTCTCCAAGTGTCTAAAAAGCCCTTTTTAGTCAAAATAACTGCATTTGTTTACCAAAGGTCTGAAAAAAATTTAGTCAAAATGATTGTATTTTCATCTATTAGAGTTTTAAAAAGCCGGTTTTGGACAAGATAATTGCATTTGGTAACCAATCGCCTGAAACACTTGTTTGGGTCAAAATTACTCTATTTTGGTCTCCAAGTGTCTAAAAATCCTTTTTTAGTCAAAATAACTGCATTTGGTCACCAAAGGTCTGAAAACCTTTTTTTTAGCCAAAATAACAATATTGTTGTCCTTTAGAGTCTTAAAAAGCCGGTTTTAGACAAGATAATTGCATTTCGTGCCCAGTGATCTGAAAACATTTTTTTGGTAAAAATGACTCTATTTTGGTCTCCAAGTGTCTGAAAAGCCATTTTTTGTCAAAATAACTACGTTTGGTCACCAAAGGTCTGAAAACCTTTTTTTAGCCAAAATGACTGTATTTTTGTCTTTTAGAGTCTTAAAACACCGCTTTTAGACAAGATAAACTACATTTGGTAACCAATGGCCTGAAAAAATGTTTTTGGTCAAAATGACTCTATTTAGGTCTCCAAGTGTCTATAAAGCCCTTTTTAGTCAAAATAACTACGTTTGGTCACCGAAGGTCTGAAAAACTATTTTAGAGTCTCAAAACTCCGCATTTAGATTTGGTATTTGTTTGGGTCAAAATTACTCTATTTTGGTCTCCAAGTGTCTGAAAAGCCCTTTTTAGTCAAAATAACTACGTTTGATCACCAAAGGTCTGAAAACCTTTTTTTTTAGCCAAAATGACTGTATTTTTGTCTTTTAGAGTCTTAAAAAGCCGGGTTTAGACAAGATAATTGCATTTCGTAACCAGTGATATGAAAACTTTTTTTGGTCAAAATGACTCTATTTTGGTCTCCAAGTGTCTAAGAAGCCCTTTTAAGTCAAAATAACTGCATTTGGTCAGCAAAGGTATGAAAAAAAATTTAGTCAAAATAATTGTATTTTCGTCTATTAGAGTCTTAAAAACCGGTTTTGGACAAGATAATTGCATTTGGTAACCAATGGCCTGAAAAAATGTTTTTGGTCAAAATGACTCTATCTAGGTCTCCAAGTGTCTAAAAAGCCCTTTTTAGTCATAATAACTACGTTTGGTCAACAAAGGTCTGAAAAACTATTTTAGCCAAAATGACTGTATTTTTGTCTTTTAGAGTCTCAAAACTCCGCATTTAGATTTGGTATTTGTTTGGGTCAAAATGACTCTATTTTTGTCTCCAAGTGTCTAAAAAGCCTTTTTAGTCAAAATAACTGCATTTGGTCACCAAAGGTCTGAAAAACTTTTTTAGCCAAAATGACTATATTTTTGTCTTTTAGAGTCTTAAAAAGCCGGGTTTAGACAAGATAATTGCATTTCGTAACCAGTGATCTGAAAACATTTTTTTGGTCAAAATGACTCTATTTTGGTCTCCAAGTGTCTAAAAAGCCCTTTTTAGTCAAAATAACTGCATTTGGTTACCAAAGGTCTGAAAAAAATTTAGTCAAAATGATTGTATTTTCGTCTATTAGAGTTTTAAAAAGCCGGTTTTGGACAAGATAATTGCATTTGGTAACCAATCGCCTGAAACACTTGTTTGGGTCAAAATTACTCTATTTTGGTCTCCAAGTGTCTAAAAATCCCTTTTTAGTCAAAATAACTGCATTTGGTCACCAAAGGTCTGAAAACCTTTTTTTTGCCAAAATAACAGTATTTTTGTCCTTTAGAGTCTTAAAAAGCCGGTTTTAGACAAGATAATTGCATTTCGTGCCCAGTGATCTGAAAACATTTTTTTGGTAAAAATGACTCTATTTTGGTCTCCAAGTTTCTGAAAAGCCATTTTTTGTCAAAATAACTACGTTTGGTCACCAAAGGTCTGAAAACCTTTTTTTAGCCAAAATGACTGTATTTTTGTCTTTTAGAGTCTTAAAACCCCGCTTTTAGACAAGATAAACTACATTTGGTAACCAATGGCCTGAAAAAATGTTTTTGGTCAAAATGACTCTATTTAGGTCTCCAAGTGTCTAAAAAGCCCTTTTTAGTCATAATAACTACGTTTGGTCAACAAAGGTCTGAAAAACTATTTTAGCCAAAATGACTGTATTTTTGTCTTTTAGAGTCTCAAAACTCCGCATTTAAATTTGGTATTTATTTGGGTCAAAATGACTCTATTTTGGTCTCCAAGTGTCTAAAAAGCCTTTTTAGTCAAAATAACTGCATTTGGTCACCAAAGGTCTGAAAAACTTTTTTAGCCAAAATGACTGTATTTTTGTCTTTTAGAGTCTTAAAAAGCCGGGTTTAGACAAGATAATTGCATTTCGTAACCAGTGATCTGAAAACATTTTTTTGGTCAAAATGACTCTATTTTGGTCTCCAAGTGTCTAAAAAGCCCTTTTTAGTCAAAATAACTGCATTTGGTTACCAAAGGTCTGAAAAAAATTTAGTCAAAATGATTGTATTTTCGTCTATTAGAGTTTTAAAAAGCCGGTTTTGGACAAGATAATTGCATTTGGTAACCAATCGCCTGAAACACTTGTTTGGGTCAAAATTACTCTATTTTGGTCTCCAAGTGTCTAAAAATCCCTTTTTAGTCAAAATAACTGCATTTGGTCACCAAAGGTCTGAAAACCTTTTTTTTGCCAAAATAACAGTATTTTTGTCCTTTAGAGTCTTAAAAAGCCGGTTTTAGACAAGATAATTGCATTTCGTGCCCAGTGATCTGAAAACATTTTTTTGGTAAAAATGACTCTATTTTGGTCTCCAAGTGTCTGAAAAGCCATTTTTTGTCAAAATAACTACGTTTGGTCACCAAAGGTCTGAAAACCTTTTTTTAGCCAAAATGACTGTATTTTTGTCTTTTAGAGTCTTAAAACACCGCTTTTAGACAAGATAAACTACATTTGGTAACCAATGGCCTGAAAAAATGTTTTTGGTCAAAATGACTCTATTTAGGTCTCCAAGTGTCTAAAAAGCCCTTTTTAGTCATAATAACTACGTTTGGTCAACAAAGGTCTGAAAAACTATTTTAGCCAAAATGACTGTATTTTTGTCTTTTAGAGTCTCAAAACTCCGCATTTAAATTTGGTATTTATTTGGGTCAAAATGACTCTATTTTGGTCTCCAAGTGTCTAAAAAGCCTTTTTAGTCAAAATAACTGCATTTGGTCACCAAAGGTCTGAAAAACTTTTTTAGCCAAAATGACTGTATTTTTGTCTTTTAGAGTCTTAAAAAGCCGGGTTTAGACAAGATAATTGCATTTCATAACCAGTGATCTGAAAATTTTTTTTGGTCAAAATGACTCTATTTTGGTCTCCAAGTGTCTAAAAAGCCTTTTTTAGTCAAAATAACTACGTTTGGTCACCAAAGGTCTGAAAACCTTTTTTCAGCCAAAATGACTGTATTTTTGTCTTTTAGAGTCTGAAAACTCCGCATTTAGATTTGGTATTTGTTTGGGTCAAAATGACTCTATTTTGGTCTCCAAGTGTCTAAAAAGCCTTTTTTTAGTCAAAATAACTGCATTTGGTCACCAAAGGTCTGAAAAACTTTTTTAGCCAAAATGACTGTATTTTTGTCTTTTAGAGTCTTAAAAAGCCGGGTTTAGACAAGATAATTGCATTTCGTAACCAGTGATATGAAAACTTTTTTTGGTCAAAATGACTCTATTTTGGTCTCCAAGTGTCTAAGAAGCCCTTTTAAGTCAAAATAACTGCATTTGGTCAGCAAAGGTATGAAAAAAAATTTAGTCAAAATGATTGTATTTTCGTCTATTAGAGTCTTAAAAACCGGTTTTGGACAAGATAATTGCATTTGGTAACCAATGGCATGAAAAAATGTTTTTGGTCAAAATGACTCTATCTAGGTCTCCAAGTGTCTAAAAAGCCCTTTTTAGTCATAATAACTACGTTTGGTCAACAAAGGTCTGAAAAACTATTGTAGCCAAAATGACTGGATTTTTGTCTTTTAGAGTCTCAAAACTCCGCATTTAGATTTGGTATTTGTTTGGGTCAAAATGACTCTATTTTTGTCTCCAAGTGTCTAAAAAGCCTTTTTAGTCAAAATAACTGCATTTGGTCACCAAAGGTCTGAAAAACTTTTTTAGCCAAAATGACTGTACTTTTGTCTTTTAGAGTCTTAAAAAGCCGGGTTCAGACAAGATAATTGCATTTCGTAACCAGTGATCTGAAAACGTTTTTTTGGTCAAAATGACTCTATTTTGGTCTCCAAGTGTCTAAAAAGCCCTTTTTAGTCAAAATAACTGCATTTGTTTACCAAAGGTCTGAAAAAAAATTTAGTCAAAATGATTGTATTTTCGTCTATTAGAGTTTTAAAAAGCCGGTTTTGGACAAGATAATTGCATTTGGTAACCAATCGCCTGAAACACTTGTTTGGGTCAAAATTACTCTATTTTGGTCTCCAAGTGTCTAAAAATCCTTTTTTAGTCAAAATAACTGCATTTGGTCACCAAAGGTCTGAAAACCTTTTTTTAGCCAAAATAACAATATTGTTGTCCTTTAGAGTCTTAAAAAGCCGGTTTTAGACAAGATAATTGCATTTCCTGCCCAGTGATCTGAAAACATTTTTTTGGTAAAAATGACTCTATTTTGGTCTCTAAGTGTCTGAAAAGCCATTTTTTGTCAAAATAACTACGTTTGGTCACCAAAGGTCTGAAAACCTTTTTTTAGCCAAAATGACTGTATTTTTGTCTTTTAGAGTCTTAAAACACCGCTTTTAGACAAGATAAACTACATTTGGTAACCAATGGCCTGAAAAAATGTTTTTGGTCAAAATGACTCTATTTAGGTCTCCAAGTGTCTATAAAGCCCTTTTTAGTCAAAATAACTACGTTTGGTCACCGAAGGTCTGAAAAACTATTTTAGAGTCTCAAAACTCCGCATTTAGATTTGGTATTTGTTTGGGTCAAAATTACTCTATTTTGGTCTCCAAGTGTCTGAAAAGCCCTTTTTAGTCAAAATAACTACGTTTGGTCACCAAAGGTCTGAAAACCTTTTTTTTAGCCAAAATGACTGTATTTTTGTCTTTTAGAGTCTTAAAAAGCCGGGTTTAGACAAGATAATTGCATTTCGTAACCAGTGATATGAAAACTTTTTTTGGTCAAAATGACTCTATTTTGGTCTCCAAGTGTCTAAGAAGCCCTTTTAAGTCAAAATAACTGCATTTGGTCAGCAAAGGTATGAAAAAAAATTTAGTCAAAATAATTGTATTTTCGTCTATTAGAGTCTTAAAAACCGGTTTTGGACAAGATAATTGCATTTGGTAACCAATGGCCTGAAAAAATGTTTTTGGTCAAAATGACTATCTAGGTCTCCAAGTGTCTAAAAAGCCCTTTTTAGTCATAATAACTACGTTTGGTCAACAAAGGTCTGAAAAACTATTTTAGCCAAAATGACTGTATTTTTGTCTTTTAGAGTCTCAAAACTCCGCATTTAGATTTGGTATTTGTTTGGGTCAAAATGACTCTATTTTTGTCTCCAAGTGTCTAAAAAGCCTTTTTAGTCAAAATAACTGCATTTGGTCACCAAAGGTCTGAAAAACTTTTTTAGCCAAAATGACTGTATTTTTGTCTTTTAGAGTCTTAAAAAGCCGGGTTTAGACAAGATAATTGCATTTCGTAACCAGTGATCTGAAAACATTTTTTTGGTCAAAATGACTCTATTTTGGTCTCCAAGTGTCTAAAAAGCCCTTTTTAGTCAAAATAACTGCATTTGGTTACCAAAGGTCTGAAAAAAATTTAGTCAAAATGATTGTATTTTCGTCTATTAGAGTTTTAAAAAGCCGGTTTTGGACAAGATAATTGCATTTGGTAACCAATCGCCTGAAACACTTGTTTGGGTCAAAATTACTCTATTTTGGTCTCCAAGTGTCTAAAAATCCCTTTTTAGTCAAAATAACTGCATTTGGTCACCAAAGGTCTGAAAACCTTTTTTTTGCCAAAATAACAGTATTTTTGTCCTTTAGAGTCTTAAAAAGCCGGTTTTAGACAAGATAATTGCATTTCGTGCCCAGTGATCTGAAAACATTTTTTTGGTAAAAATGACTCTATTTTGGTCTCCAAGTGTCTGAAAAGCCATTTTTTGTCAAAATAACTACGTTTGGTCACCAAAGGTCTGAAAACCTTTTTTTTAGCCAAAATGACTGTATTTTTGTCTTTTAGAGTCTTAAAACACCGCTTTTAGACAAGATAAACTACATTTGGTAACCAATGGCCTGAAAAAATGTTTTTGGTCAAAATGACTCTATTTAGGTCTCCAAGTGTCTAAAAAGCCCTTTTTAGTCATAATAACTACGTTTGGTCAACAAAGGTCTGAAAAACTATTTTAGCCAAAATGACTGTATTTTTGTCTTTTAGAGTCTCAAAACTCCGCATTTAAATTTGGTATTTATTTGGAGCAAAATGACTCTATTTTGGTCTCCAAGTGTCTAAAAAGCCTTTTTAGTCAAAATAACTGCATTTGGTCACCAAAGGTCTGAAAAACTTTTTTAGCCAAAATGACTGTATTTTTGTCTTTTAGAGTCTTAAAAAGCCGGGTTTAGACAAGATAATTGCATTTCATAACCAGTGATCTGAAAAATTTTTTTGGTCAAAATGACTCTATTTTGGTCTCCAAGTGTCTAAAAAGCCTTTTTTAGTCAAAATAACTACGTTTGGTCACCAAAGGTCTGAAAACCTTTTTTCAGCCAAAATGACTGTATTTTTGTCTTTTAGAGTCTCAAAACTCCGCATTTAGATTTGGTATTTGTTTGGGTCAAAATGACTCTATTTTGGTCTCCAAGTGTCTAAAAAGCCTTTTTTAATCAAAATAACTGCATTTGGTCACCAAAGGTCTGAAAAACTTTTTTAGCCAAAATGACTGTATTTTTGTCTTTTAGAGTCTTAAAAAGCCGGGTTTAGACAAGATAATTGCATTTCGTAACCAGTGATATGAAAACTTTTTTTGGTCAAAATGACTCTATTTTGGTCTCCAAGTGTCTAAGAAGCCCTTTTAAGTCAAAATAACTGCATTTGGTCAGCAAAGGTATGAAAAAAAATTTAGTCAAAATGATTGTATTTTCGTCTATTAGAGTCTTAAAAACCGGTTTTGGACAAGATAATTGCATTTGGTAACCAATGGCATGAAAAAATGTTTTTGGTCAAAATGACTCTATCTAGGTCTCCAAGTGTCTAAAAAGCCCTTTTTAGTCATAATAACTACGTTTAGTCAACAAAGGTCTGAAAAACTATTGTAGCCAAAATGACTGTATTTTTGTCTTTTAGAGTCTCAAAACTCCGCATTTAGATTTGGTATTTGTTTGGGTCAAAATGACTCTATTTTTGTCTCCAAGTGTCTAAAAAGCCTTTTTAGTCAAAATAACTGCATTTGGTCACCAAAGGTCTGAAAAACTTTTTTAGCCAAAATGACTGTATTTTTGTCTTTTAGAGTCTTAAAAAGCCGGGTTCAGACAAGATAATTGCATTTCGTAACCAGTGATCTGAAAACATTTTTTTGGTCAAAATGACTCTATTTTGGTCTCCAAGTGTCTAAAAAGCCCTTTTTAGTCAAAATAACTGCATTTGTTTACCAAAGGTCTGAAAAAAATTTAGTCAAAATGATTGTATTTTCGTCTATTAGAGTTTTAAAAAGCCGGTTTTGGACAAGATAATTGCATTTGGTAACCAATCGCCTGAAACACTTGTTTGGGTCAAAATTACTCTATTTTGGTCTCCAAGTGTCTAAAAATCCTTTTTTAGTCAAAATAACTGCATTTGGTCACCAAAGGTCTGAAAACCTTTTTTTTTAGCCAAAATAACAATATTGTTGTCCTTTAGAGTCTTAAAAAGCCGGTTTTAGACAAGATAATTGCATTTCGTGCCCAGTGATCTGAAAACATTTTTTTGGTAAAAATGACTCTATTTTGGTCTCCAAGTGTCTGAAAAGCCATTTTTTGTCAAAATAACTACGTTTGGTCACCAAAGGTCTGAAAACCTTTTTTTAGCCAAAATGACTGTATTTTTGTCTTTTAGAGTCTTAAAACACCGCTTTTAGACAAGATAAACTACATTTGGTAACCAATGGCCTGAAAAAATGTTTTTGGTCAAAATGACTCTATTTAGGTCTCCAAGTGTCTATAAAGCCCTTTTTAGTCAAAATAACTACGTTTGGTCACCGAAGGTCTGAAAAACTATTTTAGAGTCTCAAAACTCCGCATTTAGATTTGGTATTTGTTTGGGTCAAAATTACTCTATTTTGGTCTCCAAGTGTCTGAAAAGCCCTTTTTAGTCAAAATAACTACGTTTGATCACCAAAGGTCTGAAAACCTTTTTTTTTAGCCAAAATGACTGTATTTTTGTCTTTTAGAGTCTTAAAAAGCCGGGTTTAGACAAGATAATTGCATTTCATAACCAGTGATCTGAAAAAATTTTTTGGTCAAAATGACTCTATTTTGGTCTCCAAGTGTCTAAAAAGCCTTTTTTAGTCAAAATAACTACGTTTGGTCACCAAAGGTCTGAAAACCTTTTTTCAGCCAAAATGACTGTATTTTTGTCTTTTAGAGTCTCAAAACTCCGCATTTAGATTTGGTATTTGTTTGGGTCAAAATGACTCTATTTTTGTCTCCAAGTGTCTAAAAAGCCTTTTTAGTCAAAATAACTGCATTTGGTCACCAAAGGTCTGAAAAACTTTTTTAGCCAAAATGACTGTATTTTTGTCTTTTAGAGTCTTAAAAAGCCGGGTTCAGACAAGATAATTGCATTTCGTAACCAGTGATCTGAAAACATTTTTTTGGTCAAAATGACTCTATTTTGGTCTCCAAGTGTCTAAAAAGCCCTTTTTAGTCAAAATAACTGCATTTGGTTACCAAAGGTCTGAAAAAAATTTAGTCAAAATGATTGTATTTTCGTCTATTAGAGTTTTAAAAAGCGGTTTTGGACAAGATAAATGCATTTGGTAACCAATCGCCTGAAACACTTGTTTGGGTCAAAATTACTCTATTTTGGTCTCCAAGTGTCTAAAAATCCTTTTTTAGTCAAAATAACTGCATTTGGTCACCAAAGGTCTGAAAACCTTTTTTTTAGCCAAAATAACAGTATTTTTGTCCTTTAGAGTCTTAAAAAGCTGGTTTTAGACAAGATAATTGCATTTCGTGCCCAGTGATCTGAAAACATTTTTTTGGTAAAAATGACTCTATTTTGGTCTCCAAGTGTCTGAAAAGCCATTTTTTGTCAAAATAACTACGTTTGGTCACCAAAGGTCTGAAAACCTTTTTTTAGCCAAAATGACTGTATTTTTGTCTTTTAGAGTCTTAAAACACCGCTTTTAGACAAGATAAACTACATTTGGTAACCAATGGCCTGAAAAAATGTTTTTGGTCAAAATGACTCTATTTAGGTCTCCAAGTGTCTATAAAGCCCTTTTTAGTCAAAATAACTACGTTTGGTCACCGAAGGTCTGAAAAACTATTTTAGAGTCTCAAAACTCCGCATTTAGATTTGGTATTTGTTTGGGTCAAAATGACTCTATTTTTGTCTCCAAGTGTCTAAAAAGCCTTTTTAGTCAAAATAACTGCATTTGGTCACCAAAGGTCTGAAAAACTTTTTTAGCCAAAATGACTATATTTTTGTCTTTTAGAGTCTTAAAAAGCCGGGTTTAGACAAGATAATTGCATTTCGTAACCAGTGATCTGAAAACATTTTTTTGGTCAAAATGACTCTATTTTGGTCTCCAAGTGTCTAAAAAGCCCTTTTTAGTCAAAATAACTGCATTTGGTTACCAAAGGTCTGAAAAAAATTTAGTCAAAATGATTGTATTTTCGTCTATTAGAGTTTTAAAAAGCCGGTTTTGGACAAGATAATTGCATTTGGTAACCAATCGCCTGAAACACTTGTTTGGGTCAAAATTACTCTATTTTGGTCTCCAAGTGTCTAAAAATCCTTTTTTAGTCAAAATAACTGCATTTGGTCACCAAAGGTCTGAAAACCTTTTTTTTCCAAAATAACAGTATTTTTGTCCTTAAGAGTCTTAAAAAGCCGGTTTTAGACAAGATAATTGCATTTCGTGCCCAGTGATCTGAAAATTTTGTTTTGGTCAAAATTACTCTATTTTGGTCTCCAAGTGTCTAAAAAGCCTTTTTTAGTCAAAATAACTACGTTTGGTCACCAAAGGTCTGAAAACCTTTTTTCAGCCAAAATGACTGTATTTTTGTCTTTTAGAGTCTCAAAACTCCGCATTTAGATTTGGTATTTGTTTGGGTCAAAATGACTCTATTTTGGTCTCCAAGTGTCTAAAAAGCCTTTTTAGTCAAAATAACTGCATTTGGTCACCAAAGGTCTGAAAAACTTTTTTAGCCAAAATGACTGTATTTTTGTCTTTTAGAGTCTTAAAAAGAAGGGTTTAGACAGGATAATTGCATTTCGTAACCAGTGATCTGAAAACATTTTTTTGGTCAAAATGACTCTATTTCGGTCTCCAAGTGTCTAAAAAGCCCTTTTTAGTCAAAATAACTGCATTTGGTTACCAAAGGTCTGAAAAAAAATTTAGTCAAAATGATTGTATTTTCGTCTATTAGAGTCTTAAAAAGCCGGTTTTGGACAAGATAATTGCATTTGGTAACCAATCACCTGAAACATTTGTTTGGGTCAAAATGACTCTATTTTGGTCTCAGAGTGTCTAAAAAGCCTTTTATAGTCAAAATAACTGCATTTGGTCACCAAAGGTCTGAAAACCTTTTTTTAGCCAAAATAACTGTATTTTTGTCTTTTAGAGTCTTAAAACACCGCTTTTAGACAAGATAAACTACATTTGGTAACCAATGGCCTGAAAAAATGTTTTTGGTCAAAATGACTCTATTTAGGTCTCCACGTGTCTATAAAGCCCTTTTTAGTCAAAATAACTACGTTTGGTCACCAAAGGTCTGAAAAACTATTTTAGAGTCTCAAAACTCCGCATTTAGATTTGGTATTTGTTTGGGTCAAAATTACTCTATTTTGGTCTCCAAGTGTCTACAAAGCCTTTTTTAGTCAAAATAACTGCATTTGGTCACCAAAGGTCTGAAAACTTTTTTGGCCAAAATGACTGTATTTTTGTCTTTTAGAGTCTTAAAAAGCCGGGTTTAGACAAGATAATTGCATTTCGTAACCAGTGATCTGAAAACTTTTTTGGTCAAAATGACTCTATTTTGGTCTCCAAGTGTCTAAGAAGCCCTTTTAAGTCAAAATAACTGCATTTGGTTAGCAAAGGTATGAATAAAAATTTAGTCAAAATGATTGTATTTTCGTCAATTAGAGTTTTAAAAACCGGTTTTGGACAAGATAATTGCATTTGGTAACCAATGGCCTAAAAAAATGTTTTTGGTCAAAATGACTCTATTTAGGTCTCCAAGTGTCTAAAAAGCCCTTTTTAGTCATAATACCTACGTTTGGTCAACAAAGGTCTGAAAAACTATTTTAGCCAAAATGACTGTATTTTTGTCTTTTAGAGTCTCAAAACTCCGCATTTAGATTTGGTATTTGTTTGGGTCAAAATGACTCTATTTTGGTCTCCAAGTGTCTAAAAAGCCTTTTTAGTCAAAATAACTGCATTTGGTCACCAAAGGTCTGAAAAACTTTTTTAGCCAAAATGACTGTATTTTTGTCTTTTAGAGTCTTAAAAAGCCGGGTTTAGACAAGATAATTGCATTTCCTAACCAGTGATCTGAAAACTTTTTTTGGTCAAAATGACTCTATTTTGGTCTCCAAGTGTCTAAAAAGCCTTTTTTAGTTAAAATAACTACGTTTGGTCACCAAAGGACTGAAAATCTTTTTTCAGCCAAAATGACTGTATTTTTGTCTTTTAGAGTCTTAAAAAGCCGGTTTTAGACAAGATAATTGCATTTCGTGCCCAGTGATCTGAAAACTTTTTTGGTCAAAATGATTCGATTTTGGTCTCCAAGTGTCTGAAAAGCCCTTTTTAGTCAAAATAACTACGTTTGGTCACCAAAGGTCTGAAAACCTTTTTTTTTTAGCCAAAATAACTGTATTTTTGTCTTTCAGAGTCTTAAAACACTGCTTTTAGACAAGATAAACTACATTTGGTAACCAATGGCCTGATAAAAAAATTTTTGGTAAAAATGACTCTATTTAGGTCTCCAAGTGTCTATAAAGCCCTTTTTAGTCAAAATAATTACGTTTGGTCACCAAAGGTCTGAAAAACTATTTTAGAGTCTCAAAACTCCGCATTTAGATTTGGTATTTGTTTGGGTCAAAATTACTCTATTTTGGTCTCCAAGTGTCTAAAAAGCTTTTTTTAGTCAAAATAACTGCATTTGGTCACCAAAGGTCTGAAAAACTTTTTTAGCCAAAATGACTGTATTTTTGTCTTTTAGAGTCTTAAAAAGCCGGGTTTAGACAAGATAATTGCATTTCGTAACCAGTGATCTGAAAACATTTTTTTGGTCAAAATGACTCTATTTTGGTCTCCAAGTGTCTAAAAAGCCCTTTTTAGTCAAAATAACTGCATTGGTTACCAAAGGTCTGAAAAAAATTTAGTCAAAATGATTGTATTTTCGTCTATTAGAGTTTTAAAAAGCCGGTTTTGGACAAGATAATTGCATTTGGTAACCAATCGCCTGAAACACTTGTTTGGGTCAAAATTACTCTATTTTGGTCTCCAAGTGTCTAAAAATCCCTTTTTAGTCAAAATAACTGCATTTGGTCACCAAAGGTCTGAAAACCTTTTTTTTGCCAAAATAACAGTATTTTTGTCCTTTAGAGTCTTAAAAAGCCGGTTTTAGACAAGATAATTGCATTTCGTGCCCAGTGATCTGAAAACATTTTTTTGGTAAAAATGACTCTATTTTGGTCTCCAAGTGTCTGAAAAGCCATTTTTTGTCAAAATAACTACGTTTGGTCACCAAAGGTCTGAAAACCTTTTTTTAGCCAAAATGACTGTATTTTTGTCTTTTAGAGTCTTAAAACACCGCTTTTAGACAAGATAAACTACATTTGGTAACCAATGGCCTGAAAAAATGTTTTTGGTCAAAATGACTCTATTTAGGTCTCCAAGTGTCTAAAAAGCCCTTTTTAGTCATAATAACTACGTTTGGTCAACAAAGGTCTGAAAAACTATTTTAGCCAAAATGACTGTATTTTTGTCTTTTAGAGTCTCAAAACTCCGCATTTAAATTTGGTATTTATTTGGGTCAAAATGACTCTATTTTGGTCTCCAAGTGTCTAAAAAGCCTTTTTAGTCAAAATAACTGCATTTGGTCACCAAAGGTCTGAAAAACTTTTTTAGCCAAAATGACTGTATTTTTGTCTTTTAGAGTCTTAAAAAGCCGGGTTTAGACAAGATAATTGCATTTCATAACCAGTGATCTGAAAATTTTTTTTGGTCAAAATGACTCTATTTTGGTCTCCAAGTGTCTAAAAAGCCTTTTTTAGTCAAAATAACTACGTTTGGTCACCAAAGGTCTGAAAACCTTTTTTCAGCCAAAATGACTGTATTTTTGTCTTTTAGAGTCTGAAAACTCCGCATTTAGATTTGGTATTTGTTTGGGTCAAAATGACTCTATTTTGGTCTCCAAGTGTCTAAAAAGCCTTTTTTTAGTCAAAATAACTGCATTTGGTCACCAAAGGTCTGAAAAACTTTTTTAGCCAAAATGACTGTATTTTTGTCTTTTAGAGTCTTAAAAAGCCGGGTTTAGACAAGATAATTGCATTTCGTAACCAGTGATATGAAAACTTTTTTTGGTCAAAATGACTCTATTTTGGTCTCCAAGTGTCTAAGAAGCCCTTTTAAGTCAAAATAACTGCATTTGGTCAGCAAAGGTATGAAAAAAAATTTAGTCAAAATGATTGTATTTTCGTCTATTAGAGTCTTAAAAACCGGTTTTGGACAAGATAATTGCATTTGGTAACCAATGGCATGAAAAAATGTTTTTGGTCAAAATGACTCTATCTAGGTCTCCAAGTGTCTAAAAAGCCCTTTTTAGTCATAATAACTACGTTTGGTCAACAAAGGTCTGAAAAACTATTGTAGCCAAAATGACTGTACTTTTGTCTTTTAGAGTCTTAAAAAGCCGGGTTCAGACAAGATAATTGCATTTCGTAACCAGTGATCTGAAAACGTTTTTTTGGTCAAAATGACTCTATTTTGGTCTCCAAGTGTCTAAAAAGCCCTTTTTAGTCAAAATAACTGCATTTGTTTACCAAAGGTCTGAAAAAAATTTAGTCAAAATGATTGTATTTTCGTCTATTAGAGTTTTAAAAAGCCGGTTTTGGACAAGATAATTGCATTTGGTAACCAATCGCCTGAAACACTTGTTTGGGTCAAAATTACTCTATTTTGGTCTCCAAGTGTCTAAAAATCCTTTTTTAGTCAAAATAACTGCATTTGGTCACCAAAGGTCTGAAAACCTTTTTTTAGCCAAAATAACAATATTGTTGTCCTTTAGAGTCTTAAAAAGCCGGTTTTAGACAAGATAATTGCATTTCCTGCCCAGTGATCTGAAAACATTTTTTTGGTAAAAATGACTCTATTTTGGTCTCTAAGTGTCTGAAAAGCCATTTTTTGTCAAAATAACTACGTTTGGTCACCAAAGGTCTGAAAACCTTTTTTTAGCCAAAATGACTGTATTTTTGTCTTTTAGAGTCTTAAAACACCGCTTTTAGACAAGATAAACTACATTTGGTAACCAATGGCCTGAAAAAATGTTTTTGGTCAAAATGACTCTATTTAGGTCTCCAAGTGTCTATAAAGCCCTTTTTAGTCAAAATAACTACGTTTGGTCACCGAAGGTCTGAAAAACTATTTTAGAGTCTCAAAACTCCGCATTTAGATTTGGTATTTGTTTGGGTCAAAATTACTCTATTTTGGTCTCCAAGTGTCTGAAAAGCCCTTTTTAGTCAAAATAACTACGTTTGGTCACCAAAGGTCTGAAAACCTTTTTTTTAGCCAAAATGACTGTATTTTTGTCTTTTAGAGTCTTAAAAAGCCGGGTTTAGACAAGATAATTGCATTTCGTAACCAGTGATATGAAAACTTTTTTTGGTCAAAATGACTCTATTTTGGTCTCCAAGTGTCTAAGAAGCCCTTTTAAGTCAAAATAACTGCATTTGGTCAGCAAAGGTATGAAAAAAAATTTAGTCAAAATAATTGTATTTTCGTCTATTAGAGTCTTAAAAACCGGTTTTGGACAAGATAATTGCATTTGGTAACCAATGGCCTGAAAAAATGTTTTTGGTCAAAATGACTATCTAGGTCTCCAAGTGTCTAAAAAGCCCTTTTTAGTCATAATAACTACGTTTGGTCAACAAAGGTCTGAAAAACTATTTTAGCCAAAATGACTGTATTTTTGTCTTTTAGAGTCTCAAAACTCCGCATTTAGATTTGTATTTGTTTGGGTCAAAATGACTCTATTTTTGTCTCCAAGTGTCTAAAAAGCCTTTTTAGTCAAAATAACTGCATTTGGTCACCAAAGGTCTGAAAAACTTTTTTAGCCAAAATGACTGTATTTTTGTCTTTTAGAGTCTTAAAAAGCCGGGTTTAGACAAGATAATTGCATTTCGTAACCAGTGATCTGAAAACATTTTTTTGGTCAAAATGACTCTATTTTGGTCTCCAAGTGTCTAAAAAGCCCTTTTTAGTCAAAATAACTGCATTTGGTTACCAAAGGTCTGAAAAAAATTTAGTCAAAATGATTGTATTTTCGTCTATTAGAGTTTTAAAAAGCCGGTTTTGGACAAGATAATTGCATTTGGTAACCAATCGCCTGAAACACTTGTTTGGGTCAAAATTACTCTATTTTGGTCTCCAAGTGTCTAAAAATCCCTTTTTAGTCAAAATAACTGCATTTGGTCACCAAAGGTCTGAAAACCTTTTTTTTGCCAAAATAACAGTATTTTTGTCCTTTAGAGTCTTAAAAAGCCGGTTTTAGACAAGATAATTGCATTTCGTGCCCAGTGATCTGAAAACATTTTTTTGGTAAAAATGACTCTATTTTGGTCTCCAAGTGTCTGAAAAGCCATTTTTTGTCAAAATAACTACGTTTGGTCACCAAAGGTCTGAAAACCTTTTTTTTAGCCAAAATGACTGTATTTTTGTCTTTTAGAGTCTTAAAACACCGCTTTTAGACAAGATAAACTACATTTGGTAACCAATGGCCTGAAAAAATGTTTTTGGTCAAAATGACTCTATTTAGGTCTCCAAGTGTCTAAAAAGCCCTTTTTAGTCATAATAACTACGTTTGGTCAACAAAGGTCTGAAAAACTATTTTAGCCAAAATGACTGTATTTTTGTCTTTTAGAGTCTCAAAACTCCGCATTTAAATTTGGTATTTATTTGGATCAAAATGACTCTATTTTGGTCTCCAAGTGTCTAAAAAGCCTTTTTAGTCAAAATAACTGCATTTGGTCACCAAAGGTCTGAAAAACTTTTTTAGCCAAAATGACTGTATTTTTGTCTTTTAGAGTCTTAAAAAGCCGGGTTTAGACAAGATAATTGCATTTCATAACCAGTGATCTGAAAAATTTTTTTGGTCAAAATGACTCTATTTTGGTCTCCAAGTGTCTAAAAAGCCTTTTTTAGTCAAAATAACTACGTTTGGTCACCAAAGGTCTGAAAACCTTTTTTCAGCCAAAATGACTGTATTTTTGTCTTTTAGAGTCTCAAAACTCCGCATTTAGATTTGGTATTTGTTTGGGTCAAAATGACTCTATTTTGGTCTCCAAGTGTCTAAAAAGCCTTTTTTAATCAAAATAACTGCATTTGGTCACCAAAGGTCTGAAAAACTTTTTTAGCCAAAATGACTGTATTTTTGTCTTTTAGAGTCTTAAAAAGCCGGGTTTAGACAAGATAATTGCATTTCGTAACCAGTGATATGAAAACTTTTTTTGGTCAAAATGACTCTATTTTGGTCTCCAAGTGTCTAAGAAGCCCTTTTAAGTCAAAATAACTGCATTTGGTCAGCAAAGGTATGAAAAAAAATTTAGTCAAAATGATTGTATTTTCGTCTATTAGAGTCTTAAAAACCGGTTTTGGACAAGATAATTGCATTTGGTAACCAATGGCATGAAAAAATGTTTTTGGTCAAAATGACTCTATCTAGGTCTCCAAGTGTCTAAAAAGCCCTTTTTAGTCATAATAACTACGTTTAGTCAACAAAGGTCTGAAAAACTATTGTAGCCAAAATGACTGTATTTTTGTCTTTTAGAGTCTCAAAACTCCGCATTTAGATTTGGTATTTGTTTGGGTCAAAATGACTCTATTTTTGTCTCCAAGTGTCTAAAAAGCCTTTTTAGTCAAAATAACTGCATTTGGTCACCAAAGGTCTGAAAAACTTTTTTAGCCAAAATGACTGTATTTTGGTCTCCAAGTGTCTATAAAGCCCTTTTTAGTCAAAATAACTACGTTTGGTCACCGAAGGTCTGAAAAACTATTTTAGAGTCTCAAAACTCCGCATTTAGATTTGGTATTTGTTTGGGTCAAAATTACTCTATTTTGGTCTCCAAGTGTCTGAAAAGCCCTTTTTAGTCAAAATAACTACGTTTGGTCACCAAAGGTCTGAAAACCTTTTTTTTAGCCAAAATGACTGTATTTTTGTCTTTTAGAGTCTTAAAAAGCCGGGTTTAGACAAGATAATTGCATTTCGTAACCAGTGATATGAAAACTTTTTTTGGTCAAAATGACTCTATTTTGGTCTCCAAGTGTCTAAGAAGCCCTTTTAAGTCAAAATAACTGCATTTGGTCAGCAAAGGTATGAAAAAAAATTTAGTCAAAATAATTGTATTTTCGTCTATTAGAGTCTTAAAAACCGGTTTTGGACAAGATAATTGCATTTGGTAACCAATGGCCTGAAAAAATGTTTTTGGTCAAAATGACTATCTAGGTCTCCAAGTGTCTAAAAAGCCCTTTTTAGTCATAATAACTACGTTTGGTCAACAAAGGTCTGAAAAACTATTTTAGCCAAAATGACTGTATTTTTGTCTTTTAGAGTCTCAAAACTCCGCATTTAGATTTGTATTTGTTTGGGTCAAAATGACTCTATTTTTGTCTCCAAGTGTCTAAAAAGCCTTTTTAGTCAAAATAACTGCATTTGGTCACCAAAGGTCTGAAAAACTTTTTTAGCCAAAATGACTGTATTTTTGTCTTTTAGAGTCTTAAAAAGCCGGGTTTAGACAAGATAATTGCATTTCGTAACCAGTGATCTGAAAACATTTTTTTGGTCAAAATGACTCTATTTTGGTCTCCAAGTGTCTAAAAAGCCCTTTTTAGTCAAAATAACTGCATTTGGTTACCAAAGGTCTGAAAAAAATTTAGTCAAAATGATTGTATTTTCGTCTATTAGAGTTTTAAAAAGCCGGTTTTGGACAAGATAATTGCATTTGGTAACCAATCGCCTGAAACACTTGTTTGGGTCAAAATTACTCTATTTTGGTCTCCAAGTGTCTAAAAATCCCTTTTTAGTCAAAATAACTGCATTTGGTCACCAAAGGTCTGAAAACCTTTTTTTTGCCAAAATAACAGTATTTTTGTCCTTTAGAGTCTTAAAAAGCCGGTTTTAGACAAGATAATTGCATTTCGTGCCCAGTGATCTGAAAACATTTTTTTGGTAAAAATGACTCTATTTTGGTCTCCAAGTGTCTGAAAAGCCATTTTTTGTCAAAATAACTACGTTTGGTCACCAAAGGTCTGAAAACCTTTTTTTTAGCCAAAATGACTGTATTTTTGTCTTTTAGAGTCTTAAAACACCGCTTTTAGACAAGATAAACTACATTTGGTAACCAATGGCCTGAAAAAATGTTTTTGGTCAAAATGACTCTATTTAGGTCTCCAAGTGTCTAAAAAGCCCTTTTTAGTCATAATAACTACGTTTGGTCAACAAAGGTCTGAAAAACTATTTTAGCCAAAATGACTGTATTTTTGTCTTTTAGAGTCTCAAAACTCCGCATTTAAATTTGGTATTTATTTGGATCAAAATGACTCTATTTTGGTCTCCAAGTGTCTAAAAAGCCTTTTTAGTCAAAATAACTGCATTTGGTCACCAAAGGTCTGAAAAACTTTTTTAGCCAAAATGACTGTATTTTTGTCTTTTAGAGTCTTAAAAAGCCGGGTTTAGACAAGATAATTGCATTTCATAACCAGTGATCTGAAAAATTTTTTTGGTCAAAATGACTCTATTTTGGTCTCCAAGTGTCTAAAAAGCCTTTTTTAGTCAAAATAACTACGTTTGGTCACCAAAGGTCTGAAAACCTTTTTTCAGCCAAAATGACTGTATTTTTGTCTTTTAGAGTCTCAAAACTCCGCATTTAGATTTGGTATTTGTTTGGGTCAAAATGACTCTATTTTGGTCTCCAAGTGTCTAAAAAGCCTTTTTTAATCAAAATAACTGCATTTGGTCACCAAAGGTCTGAAAAACTTTTTTAGCCAAAATGACTGTATTTTTGTCTTTTAGAGTCTTAAAAAGCCGGGTTTAGACAAGATAATTGCATTTCGTAACCAGTGATATGAAAACTTTTTTTGGTCAAAATGACTCTATTTTGGTCTCCAAGTGTCTAAGAAGCCCTTTTAAGTCAAAATAACTGCATTTGGTCAGCAAAGGTATGAAAAAAAATTTAGTCAAAATGATTGTATTTTCGTCTATTAGAGTCTTAAAAACCGGTTTTGGACAAGATAATTGCATTTGGTAACCAATGGCATGAAAAAATGTTTTTGGTCAAAATGACTCTATCTAGGTCTCCAAGTGTCTAAAAAGCCCTTTTTAGTCATAATAACTACGTTTAGTCAACAAAGGTCTGAAAAACTATTGTAGCCAAAATGACTGTATTTTTGTCTTTTAGAGTCTCAAAACTCCGCGTTTAGATTTGGTATTTGTTTGGGTCAAAATGACTCTATTTTTGTCTCCAAGTGTCTAAAAAGCCTTTTTAGTCAAAATAACTGCATTTGGTCACCAAAGGTCTGAAAAACTTTTTTAGCCAAAATGACTGTATTTTTGTCTTTTAGAGTCTTAACCACTTTACTACCAGTCACGTAACCTCTACGTGATCAGACTTTGCGGGGTTATACCGGGATGATGCCTCTAGCTAGAGGCATCATCCCGGTACCGTTGTTTGAAGCCGACGGTCGGCTTTCCGTCGGTAACGATCGATGTGGCTCGGGAGCCGCTCGATCGTTACCCGGGGGGCGGGAGGGGACGTCCCCCCCCTCCCGCCGCCTTCCGCGGCTTTGCTCGGGGCTACCGTCCCACCGGGAGCCCCGAGCACCCAGCCGGCACGTCCGCCGGCTGGATGGAGTCCCGATGAATGCCGGAAACGGCATCGATCGGGTCTCCGATGACGTAACCCGGAGGCGGCGTCCATGACGTCACGTCCGGGTTACTGTGCTGCAAAAGGCGGCAGATTTGAAAAACGGCTGTATGCAAAAATGCCGTTTTCGGCGTTTTGCATACAGGGAAGTGTAGTGGAGGGGTCTAGGGTCTTTTAGACCCTCGATCCCTCCATAAAGAGTACCTGTCACGACATATTGCTGTCACCAGGGATGTTTACATTGCTTGTGACAGCAATAAAAGTGATCAGATTTTTTTTTTTTAAAAAACCTGTAATAAAGTTTAAAAAAAAAGAAAAAATAAATAGGAAAAAAAAAAAAAAAAAAATTTAGCCGTCCCCGTCACCGTTAGCTCGCGCACAAAAAAAAACGTATACGCAAGTCGAGCCGCAAATGAAATCGCTGTTCAAACCACACATGTGAGGTATCGCCGCGATCGCCAGAGCGTGGGCAATAATTAAAAAAAAAGAGCTACACTCTAACTCTAAACTGGTAACCGTTAAATAAATTTAAAGCGTCGCAGATTGAGATCTCTATTGACCGTAGTTTGTCGCCATCCCACGGGGGGGCGCAATTTTAAACCGTAACATGTTTGGTATCTATTTACTCGGCGTGACATCATCTTTCACAATATACAAAAAAATGGGCTAACTTTACTGTTTAGTATTTTTTAAATGCAGTGAAATGTGATTTTTCAAATTTTTTCCAAAAAAATGGCGTTTTAAAGACCGCTGCGCAAATACCGCGTGACAAAAAATTTTGCAATGACCGACATTTTATTCTCCAGAGTCTTTGCTAAAAAAATATATATAATGTTTGGGGGTTCTAAGTAGTTTTCTAGGAAAAAATACTGGTTTTAACTTGTGAACAAAAAGTGTCCGAAATAGGGCTGGGGCTAAAGTGGTTAAAAAGCCGGGTTCAGACAAGATAATTGCATTTCGTAACCAGTGATCTGAAAACATTTTTTTGGTCAAAATGACTCTATTTTGGTCTCCAAGTGTCTAAAAAGCCCTTTTTAGTCAAAATAACTGCATTTGTTTACCAAAGGTCTGAAAAAAATTTAGTCAAAATGATTGTATTTTCGTCTATTAGAGTTTTAAAAAGCCGGTTTTGGACAAGATAATTGCATTTGGTAACCAATCGCCTGAAACACTTGTTTGGGTCAAAATTACTCTATTTTGGTCTCCAAGTGTCTAAAAATCCTTTTTTAGTCAAAATAACTGCATTTGGTCACCAAAGGTCTGAAAACCTTTTTTTTTAGCCAAAATAACAATATTGTTGTCCTTTAGAGTCTTAAAAAGCCGGTTTTAGACAAGATAATTGCATTTCGTGCCCAGTGATCTGAAAACATTTTTTTGGTAAAATGACTCTATTTTGGTCTCCAAGTGTCTGAAAAGCCATTTTTTGTCAAAATAACTACGTTTGGTCACCAAAGGTCTGAAAACCTTTTTTTAGCCAAAATGACTGTATTTTTGTCTTTTAGAGTCTTAAAACACCGCTTTTAGACAAGATAAACTACATTTGGTAACCAATGGCCTGAAAAAATGTTTTTGGTCAAAATGACTCTATTTAGGTCTCCAAGTGTCTATAAAGCCCTTTTTAGTCAAAATAACTACGTTTGGTCACCGAAGGTCTGAAAAACTATTTTAGAGTCTCAAAACTCCGCATTTAGATTTGGTATTTGTTTGGGTCAAAATTACTCTATTTTGGTCTCCAAGTGTCTGAAAAGCCCTTTTTAGTCAAAATAACTACGTTTGATCACCAAAGGTCTAAAAAACCTTTTTTTTTAGCCAAAATGACTGTATTTTTGTCTTTTAGAGTCTTAAAAAGCCGGGTTTAGACAAGATAATTGCATTTCATAACCAGTGATCTGAAAAATTTTTTTGGTCAAAATGACTCTATTTTGGTCTCCAAGTGTCTAAAAAGCCTTTTTTAGTCAAAATAACTACGTTTGGTCACCAAAGGTCTGAAAACCTTTTTTCAGCCAAAATGACTGTATTTTTGTCTTTTAGAGTCTCAAAACTCCGCATTTAGATTTGGTATTTGTTTGGGTCAAAATGACTCTATTTTTGTCTCCAAGTGTCTAAAAAGCCTTTTTAGTCAAAATAACTGCATTTGGTCACCAAAGGTCTGAAAAACTTTTTTAGCCAAAATGACTGTATTTTTGTCTTTTAGAGTCTTAAAAAGCCGGGTTCAGACAAGATAATTGCATTTCGTAACCAGTGATCTGAAAACATTTTTTTGGTCAAAATGACTCTATTTTGGTCTCCAAGTGTCTAAAAAGCCCTTTTTAGTCAAAATAACTGCATTTGGTTACCAAAGGTCTGAAAAAAATTTAGTCAAAATGATTGTATTTTCGTCTATTAGAGTTTTAAAAAGCCGGTTTTGGACAAGATAAATGCATTTGGTAACCAATCGCCTGAAACACTTGTTTGGGTCAAAATTACTCTATTTTGGTCTCCAAGTGTCTAAAAATCCTTTTTTAGTCAAAATAACTGCATTTGGTCACCAAAGGTCTGAAAACCTTTTTTTTAGCCAAAATAACAGTATTTTTGTCCCTTAGAGTCTTAAAAAGCTGGTTTTAGACAAGATAATTGCATTTCGTGCCCAGTGATCTGAAAACATTTTTTTGGTAAAAATGACTCTATTTTGGTCTCCAAGTGTCTGAAAAGCCATTTTTTGTCAAAATAACTACGTTTGGTCACCAAAGGTCTGAAAACCTTTTTTTAGCCAAAATGACTGTATTTTTGTCTTTTAGAGTCTTAAAACACCGCTTTTAGACAAGATAAACTACATTTGGTAACCAATGGCCTGAAAAAATGTTTTTGGTCAAAATGACTCTATTTAGGTCTCCAAGTGTCTATAAAGCCCTTTTTAGTCAAAATAACTACGTTTGGTCACCGAAGGTCTGAAAAACTATTTTAGAGTCTCAAAACTCCGCATTTAGATTTGGTATTTGTTTGGGTCAAAATGACTCTATTTTTGTCTCCAAGTGTCTAAAAAGCCTTTTTAGTCAAAATAACTGCATTTGGTCACCAAAGGTCTGAAAAACTTTTTTAGCCAAAATGACTATATTTTTGTCTTTTAGAGTCTTAAAAAGCCGGGTTTAGACAAGATAATTGCATTTCGTAACCAGTGATCTGAAAACATTTTTTTGGTCAAAATGACTCTATTTTGGTCTCCAAGTGTCTAAAAAGCCCTTTTTAGTCAAAATAACTGCATTTGGTTACCAAAGGTCTGAAAAAAATTTAGTCAAAATGATTGTATTTTCGTCTATTAGAGTTTTAAAAAGCCGGTTTTGGACAAGATAATTGCATTTGGTAACCAATCGCCTGAAACACTTGTTTGGGTCAAAATTACTCTATTTTGGTCTCCAAGTGTCTAAAAATCCTTTTTTAGTCAAAATAACTGCATTTGGTCACCAAAGGTCTGAAAACCTTTTTTTTCCAAAATAACAGTATTTTTGTCCTTAAGAGTCTTAAAAAGCCGGTTTTAGACAAGATAATTGCATTTCGTGCCCAGTGATCTGAAAATTTTGTTTTGGTCAAAATTACTCTATTTTGGTCTCCAAGTGTCTAAAAAGCCTTTTTTAGTCAAAATAACTACGTTTGGTCACCAATGGTCTGAAAACCTTTTTTCAGCCAAAATGACTGTATTTTTGTCTTTTAGAGTCTCAAAACTCCGCATTTAGATTTGGTATTTGTTTGGGTCAAAATGACTCTATTTTGGTCTCCAAGTGTCTAAAAAGCCTTTTTAGTCAAAATAACTGCATTTGGTCACCAAAGGTCTGAAAAACTTTTTTAGCCAAAATGACTGTATTTTTGTCTTTTAGAGTCTTAAAAAGAAGGGTTTAGACAGGATAATTGCATTTCGTAACCAGTGATCTGAAAACATTTTTTTGGTCAAAATGACTCTATTTCGGTCTCCAAGTGTCTAAAAAGCCCTTTTTAGTCAAAATAACTGCATTTGGTTACCAAAGGTCTGAAAAAAAATTTAGTCAAAATGATTGTATTTTCGTCTATTAGAGTCTTAAAAAGCCGGTTTTGGACAAGATAATTGCATTTGGTAACCAATCACCTGAAACATTTGTTTGGGTCAAAATGACTCTATTTTGGTCTCAGAGTGTCTAAAAAGCCTTTTATAGTCAAAATAACTGCATTTGGTCACCAAAGGTCTGAAAACCTTTTTTTAGCCAAAATAACTGTATTTTTGTCTTTTAGAGTCTTAAAACACCGCTTTTAGACAAGATAAACTACATTTGGTAACCAATGGCCTGAAAAAATGTTTTTGGTCAAAATGACTCTATTTAGGTCTCCACGTGTCTATAAAGCCCTTTTTAGTCAAAATAACTACGTTTGGTCACCAAAGGTCTGAAAAACTATTTTAGAGTCTCAAAACTCCGCATTTAGATTTGGTATTTGTTTGGGTCAAAATTACTCTATTTTGGTCTCCAAGTGTCTACAAAGCCTTTTTTAGTCAAAATAACTGCATTTGGTCACCAAAGGTCTGAAAACTTTTTTGGCCAAAATGACTGTATTTTTGTCTTTTAGAGTCTTAAAAAGCCGGGTTTAGACAAGATAATTGCATTTCGTGCCCAGTGATCTGAAAACATTTTTTTGGTAAAAATGACTCTATTTTGGTCTCCAAGTGTCTGAAAAGCCATTTTTTGTCAAAATAACTACGTTTGGTCACCAAAGGTCTGAAAACCTTTTTTTTAGCCAAAATGACTGTATTTTTGTCTTTTAGAGTCTTAAAACACCGCTTTTAGACAAGATAAACTACATTTGGTAACCAATGGCCTGAAAAAATGTTTTTGGTCAAAATGACTCTATTTAGGTCTCCAAGTGTCTAAAAAGCCCTTTTTAGTCATAATAACTACGTTTGGTCAACAAAGGTCTGAAAAACTATTTTAGCCAAAATGACTGTATTTTTGTCTTTTAGAGTCTCAAAACTCCGCATTTAAATTTGGTATTTATTTGGATCAAAATGACTCTATTTTGGTCTCCAAGTGTCTAAAAAGCCTTTTTAGTCAAAATAACTGCATTTGGTCACCAAAGGTCTGAAAAACTTTTTTAGCCAAAATGACTGTATTTTTGTCTTTTAGAGTCTTAAAAAGCCGGGTTTAGACAAGATAATTGCATTTCATAACCAGTGATCTGAAAAAATTTTTTGGTCAAAATGACTCTATTTTGGTCTCCAAGTGTCTAAAAAGCCTTTTTTAGTCAAAATAACTACGTTTGGTCACCAAAGGTCTGAAAACCTTTTTTCAGCCAAAATGACTGTATTTTTGTCTTTTAGAGTCTCAAAACTCCGCATTTAGATTTGGTATTTGTTTGGGTCAAAATGACTCTATTTTGGTCTCCAAGTGTCTAAAAAGCCTTTTTTAATCAAAATAACTGCATTTGGTCACCAAAGGTCTGAAAAACTTTTTTAGCCAAAATGACTGTATTTTTGTCTTTTAGAGTCTTAAAAAGCCGGGTTTAGACAAGATAATTGCATTTCGTAACCAGTGATATGAAAACTTTTTTTGGTCAAAATGACTCTATTTTGGTCTCCAAGTGTCTAAGAAGCCCTTTTAAGTCAAAATAACTGCATTTGGTCAGCAAAGGTATGAAAAAAAATTTAGTCAAAATGATTGTATTTTCGTCTATTAGAGTCTTAAAAACCGGTTTTGGACAAGATAATTGCATTTGGTAACCAATGGCATGAAAAAATGTTTTTGGTCAAAATGACTCTATCTAGGTCTCCAAGTGTCTAAAAAGCCCTTTTTAGTCATAATAACTACGTTTAGTCAACAAAGGTCTGAAAAACTATTGTAGCCAAAATGACTGTATTTTTGTCTTTTAGAGTCTCAAAACTCCGCATTTAGATTTGGTATTTGTTTGGGTCAAAATGACTCTATTTTTGTCTCCAAGTGTCTAAAAAGCCTTTTTAGTCAAAATAACTGCATTTGGTCACCAAAGGTCTGAAAAACTTTTTTAGCCAAAATGACTGTATTTTTGTCTTTTAGAGTCTTAACCACTTTACTACCAGTCACGTAACCTCTACGTGATCAGACTTTGCGGGGTTATACCGGGATGATGCCTCTAGCTAGAGGCATCATCCCGGTACCGTTGTTTGAAGCCGACGGTCGGCTTTCCGTCGGTAACGATCGATGCGGCTCGGGAGCCGCTCGATCGTTACCCGGGGGGCGGGAGGGGACGTCCCCCCCCTCCCGCCGCCTTCCGCGGCTTTGCTCGGGGCTACCGTCCCACCGGGAGCCCCGAGCACCCAGCCGGCACGTCCGCCGGCTGGATGGAGTCCCGATGAATGCCGGAAACGGCATCGATCGGGTCTCCGATGACGTAACCCGGAGGCGGCGTCCATGACGTCACGTCCGGGTTACTGTGCTGCAAAAGGCGGCAGATTTGAAAAACGGCTGTATGCAAAAATGCCGTTTTCGGCGTTTTGCATACAGGGAAGTGTAGTGGAGGGGTCTAGGGTCTTTTAGACCCTCGATCCCTCCATAAAGAGTACCTGTCACGACATATTGCTGTCACCAGGGATGTTTACATTGCTTGTGACAGCAATAAAAGTGATCAGATTTTTTTTTTTTTTAAAAACCTGTAATAAAGTTTAAAAAAAAGAAAAAATAAATAGGAAAAAAAAAAAAAAAAAAATTTAGCCGTCCCCGTCACCGTTAGCTCGCGCACAAAAAAAAACGTATACGCAAGTCGAGCCGCAAATGAAATCGCTGTTCAAACCACACATGTGAGGTATCGCCGCGATCGCCAGAGCGTGGGCAATAATTAAAAAAAAAGAGCTACACTCTAACTCTAAACTGGTAACCGTTAAATAAATTTAAAGCGTCGCAGATTGAGATCTCTATTGACCGTAGTTTGTCGCCATCCCACGGGGGGGCGCAATTTTAAACCGTAACATGTTTGGTATCTATTTACTCGGCGTGACATCATCTTTCACAATATACAAAAAAAATGGGCTAACTTTACTGTTTAGTATTTTTTAAATGCAGTGAAATGTGATTTTTCAAATTTTTTCCAAAAAAATGGCGTTTTAAAGACCGCTGCGCAAATACCGCGTGACAAAAAATTTTGCAATGACCGACATTTTATTCTCCAGAGTCTTTGCTAAAAAAATATATATAATGTTTGGGGGTTCTAAGTAGTTTTCTAGGAAAAAATACTGGTTTTAACTTGTGAACAAAAAGTGTCCGAAATAGGGCTGGGGCTAAAGTGGTTAAAAAGCCGGGTTCAGACAAGATAATTGCATTTCGTAACCAGTGATCTGAAAACATTTTTTTGGTCAAAATGACTCTATTTTGGTCTCCAAGTGTCTAAAAAGCCCTTTTTAGTCAAAATAACTGCATTTGTTTACCAAAGGTCTGAAAAAAATTTAGTCAAAATGATTGTATTTTCGTCTATTAGAGTTTTAAAAAGCCGGTTTTGGACAAGATAATTGCATTTGGTAACCAATCGCCTGAAACACTTGTTTGGGTCAAAATTACTCTATTTTGGTCTCCAAGTGTCTAAAAATCCTTTTTTAGTCAAAATAACTGCATTTGGTCACCAAAGGTCTGAAAACCTTTTTTTTTAGCCAAAATAACAATATTGTTGTCCTTTAGAGTCTTAAAAAGCCGGTTTTAGACAAGATAATTGCATTTCGTGCCCAGTGATCTGAAAACATTTTTTTGGTAAAAATGACTCTATTTTGGTCTCCAAGTGTCTGAAAAGCCATTTTTTGTCAAAATAACTACGTTTGGTCACCAAAGGTCTGAAAACCTTTTTTTAGCCAAAATGACTGTATTTTTGTCTTTTAGAGTCTTAAAACACCGCTTTTAGACAAGATAAACTACATTTGGTAACCAATGGCCTGAAAAAATGTTTTTGGTCAAAATGACTCTATTTAGGTCTCCAAGTGTCTATAAAGCCCTTTTTAGTCAAAATAACTACGTTTGGTCACCGAAGGTCTGAAAAACTATTTTAGAGTCTCAAAACTCCGCATTTAGATTTGGTATTTGTTTGGGTCAAAATTACTCTATTTTGGTCTCCAAGTGTCTGAAAAGCCCTTTTTAGTCAAAATAACTGCATTTGGTCACCAAAGGTCTGAAAAACTTTTTTAGCCAAAATGACTGTATTTTTGTCTTTTAGAGTCTTAAAAAGCCGGGTTCAGACAAGATAACTGCATTTCGTAACCAGTGATCTGAAAACATTTTTTTGGTCAAAATGACTCTATTTTGGTCTCCAAGTGTCTAAAAAGCCCTTTTTAGTCAAAATAACTGCATTTGGTTACCAAAGGTCTGAAAAAAATTTAGTCAAAATGATTGTATTTTCGTCTATTAGAGTTTTAAAAAGCCGGTTTTGGACAAGATAAATGCATTTGGTAACCAATCGCCTGAAACACTTGTTTGGGTCAAAATTACTCTATTTTGGTCTCCAAGTGTCTAAAAATCCTTTTTTAGTCAAAATAACTGCATTTGGTCACCAAAGGTCTGAAAACCTTTTTTTTAGCCAAAATAACAGTATTTTTGTCCTTTAGAGTCTTAAAAAGCTGGTTTTAGACAAGATAATTGCATTTCGTGCCCAGTGATCTGAAAACATTTTTTTGGTAAAAATGACTCTATTTTGGTCTCCAAGTGTCTGAAAAGCCATTTTTTGTCAAAATAACTACGTTTGGTCACCAAAGGTCTGAAAACCTTTTTTTAGCCAAAATGACTGTATTTTTGTCTTTTAGAGTCTTAAAACACCGCTTTTAGACAAGATAAACTACATTTGGTAACCAATGGCCTGAAAAAATGTTTTTGGTCAAAATGACTCTATTTAGGTCTCCAAGTGTCTATAAAGCCCTTTTTAGTCAAAATAACTACGTTTGGTCACCGAAGGTCTGAAAAACTATTTTAGAGTCTCAAAACTCCGCATTTAGATTTGGTATTTGTTTGGGTCAAAATGACTCTATTTTTGTCTCCAAGTGTCTAAAAAGCCTTTTTAGTCAAAATAACTGCATTTGGTCACCAAAGGTCTGAAAAACTTTTTTAGCCAAAATGACTATATTTTTGTCTTTTAGAGTCTTAAAAAGCCGGGTTTAGACAAGATAATTGCATTTCGTAACCAGTGATCTGAAAACATTTTTTTGGTCAAAATGACTCTATTTTGGTCTCCAAGTGTCTAAAAAGCCCTTTTTAGTCAAAATAACTGCATTTGGTTACCAAAGGTCTGAAAAAAATTTAGTCAAAATGATTGTATTTTCGTCTATTAGAGTTTTAAAAAGCCGGTTTTGGACAAGATAATTGCATTTGGTAACCAATCGCCTGAAACACTTGTTTGGGTCAAAATTACTCTATTTTGGTCTCCAAGTGTCTAAAAATCCTTTTTTAGTCAAAATAACTGCATTTGGTCACCAAAGGTCTGAAAACCTTTTTTTTCCAAAATAACAGTATTTTTGTCCTTAAGAGTCTTAAAAAGCCGGTTTTAGACAAGATAATTGCATTTCGTGCCCAGTGATCTGAAAATTTTGTTTTGGTCAAAATTACTCTATTTTGGTCTCCAAGTGTCTAAAAAGCCTTTTTTAGTCAAAATAACTACGTTTGGTCACCAAAGGTCTGAAAACCTTTTTTCAGCCAAAATGACTGTATTTTTGTCTTTTAGAGTCTCAAAACTCCGCATTTAGATTTGGTATTTGTTTGGGTCAAAATGACTCTATTTTTGTCTCCAAGTGTCTAAAAAGCCTTTTTAGTCAAAATAACTGCATTTGGTCACCAAAGGTCTGAAAAACTTTTTTAGCCAAAATGACTGTATTTTTGTCTTTTAGAGTCTTAAAAAGCCGGGTTCAGACAAGATAATTGCATTTCGTAACCAGTGATCTGAAAACATTTTTTTGGTCAAAATGACTCTATTTTGGTCTCCAAGTGTCTAAAAAGCCCTTTTTAGTCAAAATAACTGCATTTGGTTACCAAAGGTCTGAAAAAAATTTAGTCAAAATGATTGTATTTTCGTCTATTAGAGTTTTAAAAAGCCGGTTTTGGACAAGATAAATGCATTTGGTAACCAATCGCCTGAAACACTTGTTTGGGTCAAAATTACTCTATTTTGGTCTCCAAGTGTCTAAAAATCCTTTTTTAGTCAAAATAACTGCATTTGGTCACCAAAGGTCTGAAAACCTTTTTTTTAGCCAAAATAACAGTATTTTTGTCCTTTAGAGTCTTAAAAAGCTGGTTTTAGACAAGATAATTGCATTTCGTGCCCAGTGATCTGAAAACATTTTTTTGGTAAAAATGACTCTATTTTGGTCTCCAAGTGTCTGAAAAGCCATTTTTTGTCAAAATAACTACGTTTGGTCACCAAAGGTCTGAAAACCTTTTTTTAGCCAAAATGACTGTATTTTTGTCTTTTAGAGTCTTAAAACACCGCTTTTAGACAAGATAAACTACATTTGGTAACCAATGGCCTGAAAAAAGGTTTTTGGTCAAAATGACTCTATTTAGGTCTCCAAGGTTCTATAAAGCCCTTTTTAGTCAAAATAACTACGTTTGGTCACCGAAGGTCTGAAAAACTATTTTAGAGTCTCAAAACTCCGCATTTAGATTTGGTATTTGTTTGGGTCAAAATGACTCTATTTTTGTCTCCAAGTGTCTAAAAAGCCTTTTTAGTCAAAATAACTGCATTTGGTCACCAAAGGTCTGAAAAACTTTTTTAGCCAAAATGACTATATTTTTGTCTTTTAGAGTCTTAAAAAGCCGGGTTTAGACAAGATAATTGCATTTGGTAACCAATCGCCTGAAACACTTGTTTGGGTCAAAATTACTCTATTTTGGTCTCCAAGTGTCTAAAAATCCTTTTTTAGTCAAAATAACTGCATTTGGTCACCAAAGGTCTGAAAACCTTTTTTTTCCAAAATAACAGTATTTTTGTCCTTAAGAGTCTTAAAAAGCCGGTTTTAGACAAGATAATTGCATTTCGTGCCCAGTGATCTGAAAATTTTGTTTTGGTCAAAATTACTCTATTTTGGTCTCCAAGTGTCTAAAAAGCCTTTTTTAGTCAAAATAACTACGTTTGGTCACCAAAGGTCTGAAAACCTTTTTTCAGCCAAAATGACTGTATTTTTGTCTTTTAGAGTCTCAAAACTCCGCATTTAGATTTGGTATTTGTTTGGGTCAAAATGACTCTATTTTGGTCTCCAAGTGTCTAAAAAGCCTTTTTAGTCAAAATAACTGCATTTGGTCACCAAAGGTCTGAAAAACTTTTTTAGCCAAAATGACTGTATTTTTGTCTTTTAGAGTCTTAAAAAGAAGGGTTTAGACAGGATAATTGCATTTCGTAACCAGTGATCTGAAAACATTTTTTTGGTCAAAATGACTCTATTTCGGTCTCCAAGTGTCTAAAAAGCCCTTTTTAGTCAAAATAACTGCATTTGGTTACCAAAGGTCTGAAAAAAAATTTAGTCAAAATGATTGTATTTTCGTCTATTAGAGTCTTAAAAAGCCGGTTTTGGACAAGATAATTGCATTTGGTAACCAATCACCTGAAACATTTGTTTGGGTCAAAATGACTCTATTTTGGTCTCAGAGTGTCTAAAAAGCCTTTTATAGTCAAAATAACTGCATTTGGTCACCAAAGGTCTGAAAACCTTTTTTTAGCCAAAATAACTGTATTTTTGTCTTTTAGAGTCTTAAAACACCGCTTTTAGACAAGATAAACTACATTTGGTAACCAATGGCCTGAAAAAATGTTTTTGGTCAAAATGACTCTATTTAGGTCTCCACGTGTCTATAAAGCCCTTTTTAGTCAAAATAACTACGTTTGGTCACCAAAGGTCTGAAAAACTATTTTAGAGTCTCAAAACTCCGCATTTAGATTTGGTATTTGTTTGGGTCAAAATTACTCTATTTTGGTCTCCAAGTGTCTACAAAGCCTTTTTTAGTCAAAATAACTGCATTTGGTCACCAAAGGTCTGAAAACTTTTTTGGCCAAAATGACTGTATTTTTGTCTTTTAGAGTCTTAAAAAGCCGGGTTTAGACAAGATAATTGCATTTCGTAACCAGTGATCTGAAAACTTTTTTGGTCAAAATGACTCTATTTTGGTCTCCAAGTGTCTAAGAAGCCCTTTTAAGTCAAAATAACTGCATTTGGTTAGCAAAGGTATGAATAAAAATTTAGTCAAAATGATTGTATTTTCGTCAATTAGAGTTTTAAAAACCGGTTTTGGACAAGATAATTGCATTTGGTAACCAATGGCCTAAAAAATGTTTTTGGTCAAAATGACTCTATTTAGGTCTCCAAGTGTCTAAAAAGCCCTTTTTAGTCATAATACCTACGTTTGGTCAACAAAGGTCTGAAAAACTATTTTAGCCAAAATGACTGTATTTTTGTCTTTTAGAGTCTCAAAACTCCGCATTTAGATTTGGTATTTGTTTGGGTCAAAATGACTCTATTTTGGTCTCCAAGTGTCTAAAAAGCCTTTTTAGTCAAAATAACTGCATTTGGTCACCAAAGGTCTGAAAAACTTTTTTAGCCAAAATGACTGTATTTTTGTCTTTTAGAGTCTTAAAAAGCCGGGTTTAGACAAGATAATTGCATTTCCTAACCAGTGATCTGAAAACTTTTTTTGGTCAAAATGACTCTATTTTGGTCTCCAAGTGTCTAAAAAGCCTTTTTTAGTTAAAATAACTACGTTTGGTCACCAAAGGACTGAAAATCTTTTTTCAGCCAAAATGACTGTATTTTTGTCTTTTAGAGTCTTAAAAAGCCGGTTTTAGACAAGATAATTGCATTTCGTGCCCAGTGATCTGAAAACTTTTTTGGTCAAAATGATTCGATTTTGGTCTCCAAGTGTCTGAAAAGCCCTTTTTAGTCAAAATAACTACGTTTGGTCACCAAAGGTCTGAAAACCTTTTTTTTTTAGCCAAAATAACTGTATTTTTGTCTTTCAGAGTCTTAAAACACTGCTTTTAGACAAGATAAACTACATTTGGTAACCAATGGCCTGATAAAAAAATTTTTGGTAAAAATGACTCTATTTAGGTCTCCAAGTGTCTATAAAGCCCTTTTTAGTCAAAATAATTACGTTTGGTCACCAAAGGTCTGAAAAACTATTTTAGAGTCTCAAAACTCCGCATTTAGATTTGGTATTTGTTTGGGTCAAAATTACTCTATTTTGGTCTCCAAGTGTCTAAAAAGCTTTTTTTAGTCAAAATAACTGCATTTGGTCACCAAAGGTCTGAAAAACTTTTTTAGCCAAAATGACTGTATTTTTGTCTTTTAGAGTCTTAAAAAGCCGGGTTTAGACAAGATAATTGCATTTCGTAACCAGTGATATGAAAACTTTTTTTGGTCAAAATGACTCTATTTTGGTCTCCAAGTGTCTAAGAAGCCCTTTTAAGTCAAAATAACTGCATTTGGTCAGCAAAGGTATGAAAAAAAATTTAGTCAAAATGATTGTATTTTCGTCTATTAGAGTCTTAAAAACCGGTTTTGGACAAGATAATTGCATTTGGTAACCAATGGCCTGAAAAAATGTTTTTGGTCAAAATGACTCTATCTAGGTCTCCAAGTGTCTAAAAAGCCCTTTTTAGTCATAATAACTACGTTTGGTCAACAAAGGTCTGAAAAACTATTTTAGCCAAAATGACTGTATTTTTGTCTTTTAGAGTCTCAAAACTCCGCATTTAGATTTGGTATTTGTTTGGGTCAAAATGACTTTTTTTTTGTCTCCAAGTGTCTAAAAAGCCCTTTTTAGTCAAAATAACTGCATTTGGTTACCAAAGGTCTGAAAAAATTTTTTGTCAAAATGATTGTATTTTCGTCTATTAGAGTTTTAAAAAGCAGGTTTTGGACAAGATAATTGCATTTGGTAACCAATCGCCTGAAACACTTGTTTGGGTCAAAATTACTCTATTTTGGTCTCCAAGTGTCTAAAAATCCTTTTTTAGTCAAAATAACTGCATTTGGTCACCAAAGGTCTGAAAACCTTTTTTTTAGCCAAAATAACAGTATTTTTGTCCTTTAGAGTCTTAAAAAGCCGGTTTTAGACATGATAATTGCATTTCGTGCCCAGTGATCTGAAAACATTTTTTTGGTAAAAATGACTCTATTTTGGTCTCCAAGTGTATGAAAAGCCATTTTTTGTCAAAATAACTACGTTTGGTCACCAAAGGTCTGAAAAACTTTTTTAGCCAAAATGACTGTATTTTTGTCTTTTAGAGTCTTAAAAAGCCAGGTTTAGACAAGATAATTGCATTTCGTAACCAGTGATCTGAAAACATTTTTTTGGTCAAAATGACTCTATTTTGGTCTCCAAGTGTCTAAAAAGCCCTTTTTAGTCAAAATAACTGCATTTGGTTACCAAAGGTCTGAAAAAATTTTTTGTCAAAATGATTGTATTTTCGTCTATTAGAGTTTTAAAAAGCAGGTTTTGGACAAGATAATTGCATTTGGTAACCAATCGCCTGAAACACTTGTTTGGGTCAAAATTACTCTATTTTGGTCTCCAAGTGTCTAAAAATCCTTTTTTAGTCAAAATAACTGCATTTGGTCACCAAAGGTCTGAAAACCTTTTTTTTAGCCAAAATAACAGTATTTTTGTCCTTTAGAGTCTTAAAAAGCCGGTTTTAGACATGATAATTGCATTTCGTGCCCAGTGATCTGAAAACATTTTTTTGGTAAAAATGACTCTATTTTGGTCTCCAAGTGTATGAAAAGCCATTTTTTGTCAAAATAACTACGTTTGGTCACCAAAGGTCTGAAAACCTTTTTTTAGCCAAAATGACTGTATTTTTGTCTTTTAGAGTCTTAAAACACCGCTTTTAGACAAGATAAACTACATTTGGTAACCAATGGCCTGAAAAAATGTTTTTGGTCAAAATGACTCTATATAGGTCTCCAAGTGTCTATAAAGCCCTTTTTAGTCAAAATAACTACGTTTGGTCACCGAAGGTCTGAAAAACTATTTTAGAGTCTCAAAACTCCGCATTTAGATTTGGTATTTGTTTGGGTCAAAATTACTCTATTTTGGTCTCCAAGTGTCTGAAAAGCCCTTTTTAGTCAAAATAACTACGTTTGGTCACCAAAGGTCTGAAAACCTTTTTTTTAGCCAAAATGACTGTATTTTTGTCTTTTAGAGTCTTAAAAAGCCGGGTTTAGACAAGATAATTGCATTTCGTAACCAGTTATCTGAAAACTTTTTTTGGGTCAAAATGACTCTATTTTGGTCTCCAAGTGTCTAAAAAGCCCTTTTAAGTCAAAATAACTGCATTTGGTGAGCAAAGGTATGAAAAAAATTTGGTCAAAATGATTGTATTTATGTCTATTAGAGTCTTAAAAACCGGTTTTGGACAAGATAATTGCATTTGGTAACCAATGGCCTGAAAAAATGTTTTTGGTCAAAATGACTCTATCTAGGTCTCCAAGTGTCTAAAAAGCCCTTTTTAGTCATAATAACTACGTTTGGTCAACAAAGGTCTGAAAAACTATTTTAGCCAAAATGACTGTATTTTTGTCTTTTAGAGTCTCAAAACTCCGCATTTAGATTTGGTATTTGTTTGGGTCAAAATGACTCTATTTTTGTCTCCAAGTGTCTAAAAAGCCTTTTTAGTCAAAATAACTGCATTTTGTCACCAAAGGTCTGAAAAACTTTTTTAGCCAAAATTACTGTATTTTTGTCTTTTAGAGTCTTAAAAAGCCGGGTTTAGACAAGATAATTGCATTTCGTAACCAGTGATCTGAAAACATTTTTTTGGTCAAAATGACTCTATTTTGGTCTCCAAGTGTCTAAAAAGCCCTTTTTAGTCAAAATAACTGCATTTGGTTACCAAAGGTCTGAAAATTTTTTTAGTCAAAATGATTGTATTTTCGTCTATTAGAGTTTTTAAAAGCCGGTTTTGGACAAGATAATTGCATTTGGTAACCAATCGCCTGAAACACTTGTTTGGGTCAAAATTACTCTATTTTGGTCTCCAAGTGTCTAAAAATCCTTTTTTAGTCAAAATAACTGCATTTGGTCACCAAAGGTCTGAAAACCTTTTTTTTTTGCCAAAATAACAGTATTTTTGTCCTTTAGAGTCTTAAAAAGCCGGTTTTAGACAAGATAATTGCATTTCGTGCCCAGTGATCTGAAAACATTTTTTAGGTAAAAATGACTCTATTTTGGTCTCCAAGTGTATGAAAAGCCATTTTTTGTCAAAATAACTACGTTTGGTCACCAAAGGTCTGAAAACCTTTTTTTAGCCAAAATGACTGTATTTTTGTCTTTTAGAGTCTTAAAACACCGCTTTTAGACAAGATAAACTACATTTGGTCACCAATGGCCTGAAAAAATGTTTTTGTTCAAAATGACTCTATTTTGGTCTCCAAGTGTCTAAAAAGCCCTTTTTATTCAAAATAACTACGTTTGGTCACCAAAGGTCTGAAAAACTTTTTTTAGCAAAAATTACTGGATTTTTATCTTTTAGAGTCTTAAAAAGCCGGGTTTATACAAGATAAATGCATTTCGTAACCAGTGATCTGAAAAAATTTTTGGTCAAAATGACTATTTTGGTCTCCAAGTGTCTAAAAAGCCTTTTTAAGTCAAAATAACTGCATTTGGTCAGCAAAAGTATGAAAAAAAATTTAGTCAAAATGATTGTATTTTCGTCTATTAGAGTTTTAAAAAGCCGGTTTTGGACAAGATAATTGCATTTGGTAACCAATCGCCTGAAACATTTGTTTGGGTCAAAATTACTCTATTTTGGTCTCCAAGTGTCTAAAAAGCCTTTTTTAGTCAAAATAACTGCATTTGGTCACCAAAGGTATGAAAACCTTTTTTTAGCCAAAATAACTGTATTTTTGTCTTTTAGAGTCTTAAAAAGCCGGTTTTAGATTTGGTATTTGTTTCGGTCAAAATGACTCTATTTTTGTCTCCAAGTGTCAAAAAAGACTTTTTTAGTCAAAATAACTGCATTTGGTCACCAAAGGTCTGAAACCCTTTTTTTAGCCAAAATGACTGTATTTTTGTCTTTTAGAGTCTTAAAACACCGCTTTTAGACAAGATAAACTACATTTGGTCACCAATGGCCTGAAAAAATGTTTTTGGTCAAAATGACTCTATTTAGGTCTCCAAGTGTCTATAAAGCCCTTTTTAGTCAAAATAACTACGTTTGGTCACCAAAGGTCTGAAAAACTTTTTTTAGCAAAAATTACTGGATTTTTGTCTTTTAGAGTCTTAAAATGCCGGGTTTAGATAAGATAATTGCATTTCATAACCAGTGATCTGAAAATTTTGTTTTGGTCAAAATGACTCTATTTTGGTCTCCAAGTGTCTAAAAAGCCTTTTTTAGTCAAAATAACTACGTTTGGTCACCAAAGGTCTGAAAACCTTTTTTCAGCCAAAATGACTGTATTTTTGTCTTTTAGAGTCTCAAAACTCCGCATTTAGATTTGGTATTTGTTTGGGTCAAAATGACTCTATTTTGGTCTCCAAGTGTCTAAAAAGCCTTTTTTAATCAAAATAACTGCATTTGGTCACCAAAGGTCTGAAAAACTTTTTTAGCCAAAATGACTGTATTTTTGTCTTTTAGAGTCTTAAAAAGCCGGGTTTAGACAAGATAATTGCATTTCGTAACCAGTGATATGAAAACTTTTTTTGGTCAAAATGACTCTATTTTGGTCTCCAAGTGTCTAAGAAGCCCTTTTAAGTCAAAATAACTGCATTTGGTCAGCAAAGGTATAAAAAAAATTTAGTCAAAATGATTGTATTTTCGTCTATTAGAGTCTTAAAAACCGGTTTTGGACAAGATAATTGCATTTGGTAACCAATGGCATGAAAAAATGTTTTTGGTCAAAATGACTCTATCTAGGTCTCCAAGTGTCTAAAAAGCCATTTTTAGTCATAATAACTACGTTTAGTCAACAAAGGTCTGAAAAACTATTGTAGCCAAAATGACTGTATTTTTGTCTTTTAGAGTCTCAAAACTCCGCATTTAGATTTGGTATTTGTTTGGGTCAAAATGACTCTATTTTTGTCTCCAAGTGTCTAAAAAGCCTTTTTAGTCAAAATAACTGCATTTGGTCACCAAAGGTCTGAAAAACGTTTTTAGCCAAAATGACTGTATTTTTGTCTTTTAGAGACTTAAAAAGCCGGGTTCAGACAAGATAATTGCATTTCGTAACCAGTGATCTGAAAACATTTTTTTGGACAAAATGACTCTATTTTGGTCTCCAAGTGTCTAAAAAGCCCTTTTTAGTCAAAATAACTGCATTTGTTTACCAAAGGTCTGAAAAAAAATTTAGTCAAAATGATTGTATTTTCGTCTATTAGAGTTTTAAAAAGCAGGTTTTGGACAAGATAATTGCATTTGGTAACCAATCCCCTGAAACACTTGTTTGGGTCAAAATTACTCTATTTTGGTCTCCAAGTGTCTAAAAATCCTTTTTTAGTCAAAATAACTGCATTTGGTCACCAAAGGTCTGAAAACCTTTTTTTTAGCCAAAATAACAATATTGTTGTCCTTTAGAGTCTTAAAAAGCCGGTTTTAGACAAGATAATTGCATTTCGTGCCCAGTGATCTGAAAACATTTTTTTGGTAAAAATGACTCTATTTTGGTCTCCAAGTGTCTGAAAAGCCATTTTTTGTCAAAATAACTACGTTTGGTCACCAAAGGTCTGAAAACCTTTTTTTAGCCAAAATGACTGTATTTTTGTCTTTTAGAGTCTTAAAACACCGCTTTTAGACAAGATAAACTACATTTGGTAACCAATGGCCTGAAAAAATGTTTTTGGTCAAAATGACTCTATTTAGGTCTCCAAGTGTCTATAAAGCCCTTTTTAGTCAAAATAACTACGTTTGGTCACCGAAGGTCTGAAAAACTATTTTAGAGTCTCAAAACTCCGCATTTAGATTTGGTATTTGTTTGGGTCAAAATTACTCTATTTTGGTCTCCAAGTGTCTGAAAAGCCCTTTTTAGTCAAAATAACTACGTTTGGTCACCAAAGGTCTGAAAACCTTTTTTTTTAGCCAAAATGACTGTATTTTTATCTTTTAGAGTCTTAAAAAGCCGGGTTTAGACAAGATAATTGCATTTCGTAACCATTGATATGAAAACTTTTTTTGTCAAAATGACTCTATTTTGGTCTCCAAGTGTCTAAGAAGCCCTTTTAAGTCAAAATAACTGCATTTGGTCAGCAAAGGTATGAAAAAAAATTTAGTCAAAATAATTGTATTTTCGTCTATTAGAGTCTTAAAAACCGGTTTTGGACAAGATAATTGCATTTGGTAACCAATGGCCTGAAAAAATGTTTTTGGTCAAAATGACTCTATCTAGGTCTCCAAGTGTCTAAAAAGCCCTTTTTAGTCATAAAAACTACGTTTGGTCAACAAAGGTCTGAAAAACTATTTTAGCCAAAATGACTGTATTTTTGTCTTTTAGAGTCTCAAAACTCCGCATTTAGATTTGGTATTTGTTTGGATCAAAATGACTCTATTTTTGTCTCCAAGTGTCTAAAAAGCCTTTTTAGTCAAAATAACTGCATTTGGTCACCAAAGGTCTGAAAAACTTTTTTAGCCAAAATGACTGTATTTTTGTCTTTTAGAGTCTTAAAAAGCCGGGTTTAGACAAGATAATTGCATTTCGTAACCAGTGATCTGAAAACATTTTTTTGGTCAAAATGACTCTATTTTGGTCTCCAAGTGTCTGAAAAGCCATTTTTTGTCAAAATAACTACGTTTGGTCACCAAAGGTCTGAAAACCTTTTTTTAGCCAAAATGACTGTATTTTTGTCTTTTAGAGTCTTAAAACACCGCTTTTAGACAAGATAAACTACATTTGGTAACCAATGGCCTGAAAAAATGTTTTTGGTCAAAATGACTCTATTTAGGTCTCCAAGTGTCTAAAAAGCCCTTTTTAGTCATAATAACTACGTTTGGTCAACAAAGGTCTGAAAAACTATTTTAGCCAAAATGACTGTATTTTTGTCTTTTAGAGTCTCAAAACTCCGCATTTAAATTTGGTATTTATTTGGGTCAAAATGACTCTATTTTGGTCTCCAAGTGTCTAAAAAGCCTTTTTAGTCAAAATAACTGCATTTGGTCACCAAAGGTCTGAAAAACTTTTTTAGCCAAAATGACTGTATTTTTGTCTTTTAGAGTCTTAAAAAGCCGGGTTTAGACAAGATAATTGCATTTCATAACCAGTGATCTGAAAAATTTTTTTGGTCAAAATGACTCTATTTTGGTCTCCAAGTGTCTAAAAAGCCTTTTTTAGTCAAAATAACTACGTTTGGTCACCAAAGGTCTGAAAACCTTTTTTCAGCCAAAATGACTGTATTTTTGTCTTTTAGAGTCTGAAAACTCCGCATTTAGATTTGGTATTTGTTTGGGTCAAAATGACTCTATTTTGGTCTCCAAGTGTCTAAAAAGCCTTTTTTTAGTCAAAATAACTGCATTTGGTCACCAAAGGTCTGAAAAACTTTTTTAGCCAAAATGACTGTATTTTTGTCTTTTAGAGTCTTAAAAAGCCGGGTTTAGACAAGATAATTGCATTTCGTTACCAGTGATATGAAAACTTTTTTTGGTCAAAATGACTCTATTTTGGTCTCCAAGTGTCTAAGAAGCCCTTTTAAGTCAAAATAACTGCATTTGGTCAGCAAAGGTATGAAAAAAAATTTAGTCAAAATGATTGTATTTTCGTCTATTAGAGTCTTAAAAACCGGTTTTGGACAAGATAATTGCATTTGGTAACCAATGGCATGAAAAAATGTTTTTGGTCAAAATGACTCTATCTAGGTCTCCAAGTGTCTAAAAAGCCCTTTTTAGTCATAATAACTACGTTTGGTCAACAAAGGTCTGAAAAACTATTGTAGCCAAAATGACTGGATTTTTGTCTTTTAGAGTCTCAAAACTCCGCATTTAGATTTGGTATTTGTTTGGGTCAAAATGACTCTATTTTTGTCTCCAAGTGTCTAAAAAGCCTTTTTAGTCAAAATAACTGCATTTGGTCACCAAAGGTCTGAAAAACTTTTTTAGCCAAAATGACTGTACTTTTGTCTTTTAGAGTCTTAAAAAGCCGGGTTCAGACAAGATAATTGCATTTCGTAACCAGTGATCTGAAAACGTTTTTTGGTCAAAATGACTCTATTTTGGTCTCCAAGTGTCTAAAAAGCCCTTTTTAGTCAAAATAACTGCATTTCTTTACCAAAGGTCTGAAAAAAAATTTAGTCAAAATGATTGTATTTTCGTCTATTAGAGTTTTAAAAAGCCGGTTTTGGACAAGATAATTGCATTTGGTAACCAATCGCCTGAAACACTTGTTTGGGTCAAAATTACTCTATTTTGGTCTCCAAGTGTCTAAAAATCCTTTTTTAGTCAAAATAACTGCATTTGGTCACCAAAGGTCTGAAAACCTTTTTTTAGCCAAAATAACAATATTGTTGTCCTTTAGAGTCTTAAAAAGCCGGTTTTAGACAAGATAATTGCATTTCCTGCTCAGTGATCTGAAAACATTTTTTTGGTAAAAATGACTCTATTTTGGTCTCTAAGTGTCTGAAAAGCCATTTTTTGTCAAAATAACTACGTTTGGTCACCAAAGGTCTGAAAACCTTTTTTTAGCCAAAATGACTGTATTTTTGTCTTTTAGAGTCTTAAAACACCGCTTTTAGACAAGATAAACTACATTTGGTAACCAATGGCCTGAAAAAATGTTTTTGGTCAAAATGACTCTATTTAGGTCTCCAAGTGTCTATAAAGCCCTTTTTAGTCAAAATAACTACGTTTGGTCACCGAAGGTCTGAAAAACTATTTTAGAGTCTCAAAACTCCGCATTTAGATTTGGTATTTGTTTGGGTCAAAATTACTCTATTTTGGTCTCCAAGTGTCTGAAAAGCCCTTTTTAGTCAAAATAACTACGTTTGGTCACCAAAGGTCTGAAAACCTTTTTTTTAGCCAAAATGACTGTATTTTTGTTTTTTAGAGTCTTAAAAAGCCGGGTTTAGACAAGATAATTGCATTTCGTAACCAGTGATATGAAAACTTTTTTTGGTCAAAATGACTCTATTTTGGTCTCCAAGTTTCTAAGAAGCCCTTTTAAGTCAAAATAACTGCATTTGGTCAGCAAAGGTATGAAAAAAAATTTAGTCAAAATAATTGTATTTTCGTCTATTAGAGTCTTAAAAACCGGTTTTGGACAAGATAATTGCATTGGGTAACCAATGGCCTGAAAAAATGTTTTTGGTCAAAATGACTATCTAGGTCTCCAAGTGTCTAAAAAGCCCTTTTTAGTCATAATAACTACGTTTGGTCAACAAAGGTCTGAAAAACTATTTTAGCCAAAATGACTGTATTTTTGTCTTTTAGAGTCTCAAAACTCCGCATTTAGATTTGGTATTTGTTTGGGTCAAAATGACTATTTTTGTCTCCAAGTGTCTAAAAAGCCTTTTTAGTCAAAATAACTGCATTTGGTCACCAAAGGTCTGAAAAACTTTTTTAGCCAAAATGACTGTATTTTTGTCTTTTAGAGTCTTAAAAAGCCGGGTTTAGACAAGATAATTGCATTTCGTAACCAGTGATCTGAAAACATTTTTTTGGTCAAAATGACTCTATTTTGGTCTCCAAGTGTCTAAAAAGCCCTTTTTAGTCAAAATAACTGCATTTGGTTACCAAAGGTCTGAAAAAAATTTAGTCAAAATGATTGTATTTTCGTCTATTAGAGTTTTAAAAAGCCGGTTTTGGACAAGATAATTGCATTTGGTAACCAATCGCCTGAAACACTTGTTTGGGTCAAAATTACTCTATTTTGGTCTCCAAGTGTCTAAAAATCCCTTTTTAGTCAAAATAACTGCATTTGGTCACCAAAGGTCTGAAAACCTTTTTTTTGCCAAAATAACAGTATTTTTGTCCTTTAGAGTCTTAAAAAGCCGGTTTTAGACAAGATAATTGCATTTCGTGCCCAGTGATCTGAAAACATTTTTTTGGTAAAAATGACTCTATTTTGGTCTCCAAGTGTCTGAAAAGCCATTTTTTGTCAAAATAACTACGTTTGGTCACCAAAGGTCTGAAAACCTTTTTTTTAGCCAAAATGACTGTATTTTTGTCTTTTAGAGTCTTAAAACACCGCTTTTAGACAAGATAAACTACATTTGGTAACCAATGGCCTGAAAAAATGTTTTTGGTCAAAATGACTCTATTTAGGTCTCCAAGTGTCTAAAAAGCCCTTTTTAGTCATAATAACTACGTTTGGTCAACAAAGGTCTGAAAAACTATTTTAGCCAAAATGACTGTATTTTTGTCTTTTAGAGTCTCAAAACTCCGCATTTAAATTTGGTATTTATTTGGGTCAAAATGACTCTATTTTGGTCTCCAAGTGTCTAAAAAGCCTTTTTAGTCAAAATAACTGCATTTGGTCACCAAAGGTCTGAAAAACTTTTTTAGCCAAAATGACTGTATTTTTGTCTTTTAGAGTCTTAAAAAGCCGGGTTTAGACAAGATAATTGCATTTCATAACCAGTGATCTGAAAAAATTTTTTGGTCAAAATGACTCTATTTTGGTCTCCAAGTGTCTAAAAAGCCTTTTTTAGTCAAAATAACTACGTTTGGTCACCAAAGGTCTGAAAACCTTTTTTCAGCCAAAATGACTGTATTTTTGTCTTTTAGAGTCTCAAAACTCCGCATTTAGATTTGGTATTTGTTTGGGTCAAAATGACTCTATTTTGGTCTCCAAGTGTCTAAAAAGCCTTTTTTAATCAAAATAACTGCATTTGGTCACCAAAGGTCTGAAAAACTTTTTTAGCCAAAATGACTGTATTTTTGTCTTTTAGAGTCTTAAAAAGCCGGGTTTAGACAAGATAATTGCATTTCGTAACCAGTGATATGAAAACTTTTTTTGGTCAAAATGACTCTATTTTGGTCTCCAAGTGTCTAAGAAGCCCTTTTAAGTCAAAATAACTGCATTTGGTCAGCAAAGGTATGAAAAAAAATTTAGTCAAAATGATTGTATTTTCGTCTATTAGAGTCTTAAAAACCGGTTTTGGACAAGATAATTGCATTTGGTAACCAATGGCATGAAAAAATGTTTTTGGTCAAAATGACTCTATCTAGGTCTCCAAGTGTCTAAAAAGCCCTTTTTAGTCATAATAACTACGTTTAGTCAACAAAGGTCTGAAAAACTATTGTAGCCAAAATGACTGTATTTTTGTCTTTTAGAGTCTCAAAACTCCGCATTTAGATTTGGTATTTGTTTGGGTCAAAATGACTCTATTTTTGTCTCCAAGTGTCTAAAAAGCCTTTTTAGTCAAAATAACTGCATTTGGTCACCAAAGGTCTGAAAAACTTTTTTAGCCAAAATGACTGTATTTTTGTCTTTTAGAGTCTTAAAAAGCCGGGTTCAGACAAGATAATTGCATTTTGTAACCAGTGATCTGAAAACATTTTTTTGGTCAAAATGACTCTATTTTGGTCTCCAAGTGTCTAAAAAGCCCTTTTTAGTCAAAATAACTGCATTTGTTTACCAAAGGTCTGAAAAAAATTTAGTCAAAATGATTGTATTTTCGTCTATTAGAGTTTTAAAAAGCCGGTTTTGGACAAGATAATTGCATTTGGTAACCAATCGCCTGAAACACTTGTTTGGGTCAAAATTACTCTATTTTGGTCTCCAAGTGTCTAAAAATCCTTTTTTAGTCAAAATAACTGCATTTGGTCACCAAAGGTCTGAAAACCTTTTTTTTAGCCAAAATAACAATATTGTTGTCCTTTAGAGTCTTAAAAAGCCGGTTTTAGACAAGATAATTGCATTTCGTGCCCAGTGATCTGAAAACATTTTTTTGGTAAAAATGACTCTATTTTGGTCTCCAAGTGTCTGAAAAGCCATTTTTTGTCAAAATAACTACGTTTGGTCACCAAAGGTCTGAAAACCTTTTTTTAGCCAAAATGACTGTATTTTTGTCTTTTAGAGTCTTAAAACACCGCTTTTAGACAAGATAAACTACATTTGGTAACCAATGGCCTGAAAAAATGTTTTTGGTCAAAATGACTCTATTTAGGTCTCCAAGTGTCTATAAAGCCCTTTTTAGTCAAAATAACTACGTTTGGTCACCGAAGGTCTGAAAAACTATTTTAGAGTCTCAAAACTCCGCATTTAGATTTGGTATTTGTTTGGGTCAAAATTACTCTATTTTGGTCTCCAAGTGTCTGAAAAGCCCTTTTTAGTCAAAATAACTACGTTTGATCACCAAAGGTCTGAAAACCTTTTTTTTTTAGCCAAAATGACTGTATTTTTGTCTTTTAGAGTCTTAAAAAGCCGGGTTTAGACAAGATAATTGCATTTCGTAACCAGTGATATGAAAACTTTTTTTGGTCAAAATGACTCTATTTTGGTCTCCAAGTGTCTAAGAAGCCCTTTTAAGTCAAAATAACTGCATTTGGTCAGCAAAGGTATGAAAAAAAATTTAGTCAAAATAATTGTATTTTCGTCTATTAGAGTCTTAAAAAGCCGGTTTTGGACAAGATAATTGCATTTGGTAACCAATCGCCTGAAACACTTGTTTGGGTCAAAATTACTCTATTTTGGTCTCCAAGTGTCTAAAAATCCTTTTTTAGTCAAAATAACTGCATTTGGTCACCAAAGGTCTGAAAACCTTTTTTTTAGCCAAAATAACAATATTGTTGTCCTTTAGAGTCTTAAAAAGCCGGTTTTAGACAAGATAATTGCATTTCGTGCCCAGTGATCTGAAAACATTTTTTTGGTAAAAATGACTCTATTTTGGTCTCCAAGTGTCTGAAAAGCCATTTTTTGTCAAAATAACTACGTTTGGTCACCAAAGGTCTGAAAACCTTTTTTTAGCCAAAATGACTGTATTTTTGTCTTTTAGAGTCTTAAAACACCGCTTTTAGACAAGATAAACTACATTTGGTAACCAATGGCCTGAAAAAATGTTTTTGGTCAAAATGACTCTATTTAGGTCTCCAAGTGTCTATAAAGCCCTTTTTAGTCAAAATAACTACGTTTGGTCACCGAAGGTCTGAAAAACTATTTTAGAGTCTCAAAACTCCGCATTTAGATTTGGTATTTGTTTGGGTCAAAATTACTCTATTTTGGTCTCCAAGTGTCTGAAAAGCCCTTTTTAGTCAAAATAACTACGTTTGATCACCAAAGGTCTGAAAACCTTTTTTTTTAGCCAAAATGACTGTATTTTTGTCTTTTAGAGTCTTAAAAAGCCGGGTTTAGACAAGATAATTGCATTTCGTAACCAGTGATATGAAAACTTTTTTTGGTCAAAATGACTCTATTTTGGTCTCCAAGTGTCTAAGAAGCCCTTTTAAGTCAAAATAACTGCATTTGGTCAGCAAAGGTATGAAAAAAATTTAGTCAAAATAATTGTATTTTCGTCTATTAGAGTCTTAAAAACCGGTTTTGGACAAGATAATTGCATTTGGTAACCAATGGCCTGAAAAAATGTTTTTGGTCAAAATGACTCTATCTAGGTCTCCAAGTGTCTAAAAAGCCCTTTTTAGTCATAATAACTACGTTTGGTCAACAAAGGTCTGAAAAACTATTTTAGCCAAAATGACTGTATTTTTGTCTTTTAGAGTCTCAAAACTCCGCATTTAGATTTGGTATTTGTTTGGGTCAAAATGACTCTATTTTTGTCTCCAAGTGTCTAAAAAGCCTTTTTAGTCAAAATAACTGCATTTTGTCACCAAAGGTCTGAAAAACTTTTTTAGCCAAAATGACTGTATTTTTGTCTTTTAGAGTCTTAAAAAGCCGGGTTTAGACAAGATAATTGCATTTCGTAACCAGTGATCTGAAAACATTTTTTTGGTCAAAATGACTCTATTTTGGTCTCCAAGTGTCTAAAAAGCCCTTTTTAGTCAAAATAACTGCATTTGGTTACCAAAGGTCTGAAAAATTTTTTGGTCAAAATGATTGTATTTTCGTCTATTAGAGTTTTTAAAAGCCGGTTTTGGACAAGATAATTGCATTTGGTAACCAATCGCCTGAAACACTTGTTTGGGTCAAAATTACTCTATTTTGGTCTCCAAGTGTCTAAAAATCCTTTTTAGTCAAAATAACTGCATTTGGTCACCAAAGGTCTGAAAACCTTTTTTTAGCCAAAATAACAGTATTTTTGTCCTTTAGGGTCTTAAAAAGCCGGTTTTAGACAAGATAATTGCATTTCGTGCCCAGTGATCTGAAAACATTTTTTTGGTAAAAATGACTCTATTTTGGTCTCCAAGTGTATGAAAAGCCATTTTTTGTCAAAATAACTACGTTTGGTCACCAAAGGTCTGAAAACCTTTTTTTAGCCAAAATGACTGTATTTTTGTCTTTTAGAGTCTTAAAACACCGCTTTTAGACAAGATAAACTACATTTGGTCACCAATGGCCTGAAAAAATGTTTTTGTTCAAAATGACTCTATTTTGGTCTCCAAGTGTCTAAAAAGCCCTTTTTATTCAAAATAACTACGTTTGGTCACCAAAGGTCTGAAAAACTTTTTTTAGCAAAAATTACTGGATTTTTGTCTTTTAGAGTCTTAAAAAGCCGGGTTTATACAAGATAAATGCATTTCGTAACCAGTGATCTGAAAAATTTTTTGGTCAAAATGACTATTTTGGTCTCCAAGTGTCTAAAAAGCCTTTTTAAGTCAAAATAACTGCATTTGGTCAGCAAAAGTATGAAAAAAAATTTAGTCAAAATGATTGTATTTTCGTCTATTAGAGTTTTAAAAAGCCGGTTTTGGACAAGATAATTGCATTTGGTAACCAGTCGCCTGAAACATTTGTTTGGGTCAAAATTACTCTATTTTGGTCTCCAAGTGTCTAAAAAGCCTTTTTTAGTCAAAATAACTGCATTTGGTCACCAAAAGTATGAAAACCTTTTTTTAGCCAAAATAACTGTATTTTTGTCTTTTAGAGTCTTAAAAAGCCGGTTTTAGATTTGGTATTTGTTTGGGTCAAAATGACTCTATTTTTGTCTCCAAGTGTCAAAAAAGACTTTTTTAGTCAAAATAACTGCATTTGGTCACCAAAGGTCTGAAACCCTTTTTTTAGCCAAAATGACTGTATTTTTGTCTTTTAGAGTCTTAAAACACCGCTTTTAGACAAGATAAACTACATTTGGTCACCAATGGCCTGAAAAAATGTTTTTGGTCAAAATGACTCTATTTAGGTTTCCAAGTGTCTATAAAGCCCTTTTTAGTCAAAATAACTACGTTTGGTCACCAAAGGTCCGAAAAACTTTTTTTAGCAAAAATGACTGTATTTTTGTCTTTTAGAGTCTTAAAATGCCGGGTTTATACAAGATAAGTGCATTTCGTAACCAGTGATCTGAAAATTTTTTTGGCCAAAATGACTCTATTTTGGTTTCCAAGTGCCTAAAAAGCCTTTTTAAGTCAAAATAACTGCATTTGGTCAGCAAAGGTATGAAAAAAAATTTAGTCAAAATGATTGTATTTTCGTAAATTAGAGTCTTAAAAACCGGCTTTGGACAAGATAATTGCATTTGGTAACCAATGGCCTGAAAAAATGTTTTTGGTCAAAATTACTCTATCTAGGTCTCCAAGTGTCTAAAAAGCCCTTTTTAGTCATAATAACTACGTTTGGTCAACAAAGGTCTGAAAAACTATTTTAGCCAAAATGACTGTATTTTTGTCTTTTAGAGTCTCAAAACTCCGCATTTAGATTTGGTATTTGTTTGGGTCAAAATGACTTTTTTTTTGTCTCCAAGTGTCTAAAAAGCCTTTTTAGTCAAAATAACTGCATTTGGTCACCAAAGGTCTGAAAAACTTTTTTAGCCAAAATGACTGTATTTTTGTCTTTTAGAGTCTTAAAAAGCCAGGTTTAGACAAGATAATTGCATTTCGTAACCAGTGATCTGAAAACATTTTTTTGGTCAAAATGACTCTATTTTGGTCTCCAAGTGTCTAAAAAGCCCTTTTTAGTCAAAATAACTGCATTTGGTTACCAAAGGTCTGAAAAAAAATTTTGTCAAAATGATTGTATTTTCGTCTATTAGAGTTTTAAAAAGCAGGTTTTGGACAAGATAATTGCATTTGGTAACCAATCGCCTGAAACACTTGTTTGGGTCAAAATTACTCTATTTTGGTCTCCAAGTGTCTAAAAATCCTTTTTTAGTCAAAATAACTGCATTTGGTCACCAAAGGTCTGAAAACCTTTTTTTTAGCCAAAATAACAGTATTTTTGTCCTTTAGAGTCTTAAAAAGCCGGTTTTAGACATGATAATTGCATTTCGTGCCCAGTGATCTGAAAACATTTTTTTGGTAAAAATGACTCTATTTTGGTCTCCAAATGTATGAAAAGCCATTTTTTGTCAAAATAACTACGTTTGGTCACCAAAGGTCTGAAAACCTTTTTTTAGCCAAAATGACTGTATTTTTGTCTTTTAGAGTCTTAAAACACCGCTTTTAGACAAGATAAACTACATTTGGTAACCAATGGCCTGAAAAAATGTTTTTGGTCAAAATGACTCTATATAGGTCTCCAAGTGTCTATAAAGCCCTTTTTAGTCAAAATAACTACGTTTGGTCACCGAAGGTCTGAAAAACTATTTTAGAGTCTCAAAACTCCGCATTTAGATTTGGTATTTGTTTGGGTCAAAATTACTCTATTTTGGTCTCCAAGTGTCTGAAAAGCCCTTTTTAGTCAAAATAAATACGTTTGGTCACCAAAGGTCTGAAAACCTTTTTTTAGCCAAAATGACTGTATTTTTGTCTTTTAGAGTCTTAAAAAGCCGGGTTTAGACAAGATAATTGCATTTCGTAACCAGTTATCTGAAAACTTTTTTTGGTCAAAATGACTCTATTTTGGTCTCCAAGTGTCTAAAAAGCCTTTTTAAGTCAAAATAACTGCATTTGGTGAGCAAAGGTATGAAAAAAAATTTGGTCAAAATGATTGTATTTATGTCTATTAGAGTCTTAAAAACCGGTTTTGGACAAGATAATTGCATTTGGTAACCAATGGCCTGAAAAAATGTTTTTGGTCAAAATGACTCTATCTAGGTCTCCAAGTGTCTAAAAAGCCCTTTTTAGTCTTAATAACTACGTTTGGTCAACAAAGGTCTGAAAAACTATTTTAGCCAAAATGACTGTATTTTTGTCTTTTAGAGTCTCAAAACTCCGCATTTAGATTTGGTATTTGTTTGGGTCAAAATGACTCTATTTTTGTCTCCAAGTGTCTAAAAAGCCTTTTTAGTCAAAATAACTGCATTTTGTCACCAAAGGTCTGAAAAACTTTTTTAGTCAAAATGACTGTATTTTTGTCTTTTAGAGTCCTAAAAAGCCGGGTTTAGACAAGATAATTGCATTTCGTAACCAGTGATCTGAAAACATTTTTTTGGTCAAAATGACTCTATTTTGGTCTCCAAGTGTCTAAAAAGCCCTTTTTAGTCAAAATAACTGCATTTGGTTACCAAAGGTCTGAAAAATTTTTTGGTCAAAATGATTGTATTTTCGTCTATTAGAGTTTTTAAAAGCCGGTTTTGGACAAGATAATTGCATTTGGTAACCAATCGCCTGAAACACTTGTTTGGGTCAAAATTACTCTATTTTGGTCTCCAAGTGTCTAAAAATCCTTTTTTAGTCAAAATAACTGCATTTGGTCACCAAAGGTCTGAAAACCTTTTTTTTAGCCAAAATAACAGTATTTTTGTCCTTTAGAGTCTTAAAAAGCCGGTTTTAGACATGATAATTGCATTTCGTGCCCAGTGATCTGAAAACATTTTTTTGGTAAAAATGACTCTATTTTGGTCTCCAAATGTATGAAAAGCCATTTTTTGTCAAAATAACTACGTTTGGTCACCAAAGGTCTGAAAACCTTTTTTTAGCCAAAATGACTGTATTTTTGTCTTTTAGAGTCTTAAAACACCGCTTTTAGACAAGATAAACTACATTTGGTAACCAATGGCCTGAAAAAATGTTTTTGGTCAAAATGACTCTATATAGGTCTCCAAGTGTCTATAAAGCCCTTTTTAGTCAAAATAACTACGTTTGGTCACCGAAGGTCTGAAAAACTATTTTAGAGTCTCAAAACTCCGCATTTAGATTTGGTATTTGTTTGGGTCAAAATTACTCTATTTTGGTCTCCAAGTGTCTGAAAAGCCCTTTTTAGTCAAAATAAATACGTTTGGTCACCAAAGGTCTGAAAACCTTTTTTTAGCCAAAATGACTGTATTTTTGTCTTTTAGAGTCTTAAAAAGCCGGGTTTAGACAAGATAATTGCATTTCGTAACCAGTTATCTGAAAACTTTTTTTGGTCAAAATGACTCTATTTTGGTCTCCAAGTGTCTAAAAAGCCTTTTTAAGTCAAAATAACTGCATTTGGTGAGCAAAGGTATGAAAAAAAATTTGGTCAAAATGATTGTATTTATGTCTATTAGAGTCTTAAAAACCGGTTTTGGACAAGATAATTGCATTTGGTAACCAATGGCCTGAAAAAATGTTTTTGGTCAAAATGACTCTATCTAGGTCTCCAAGTGTCTAAAAAGCCCTTTTTAGTCTTAATAACTACGTTTGGTCAACAAAGGTCTGAAAAACTATTTTAGCCAAAATGACTGTATTTTTGTCTTTTAGAGTCTCAAAACTCCGCATTTAGATTTGGTATTTGTTTGGGTCAAAATGACTCTATTTTTGTCTCCAAGTGTCTAAAAAGCCTTTTTAGTCAAAATAACTGCATTTTGTCACCAAAGGTCTGAAAAACTTTTTTAGCCAAAATGACTGTATTTTTGTCTTTTAGAGTCCTAAAAAGCCGGGTTTAGACAAGATAATTGCATTTCGTAACCAGTGATCTGAAAACATTTTTTTGGTCAAAATGACTCTATTTTGGTCTCCAAGTGTCTAAAAAGCCCTTTTTAGTCAAAATAACTGCATTTGGTTACCAAAGGTCTGAAAAATTTTTTGGTCAAAATGATTGTATTTTCGTCTATTAGAGTTTTTAAAAGCCGGTTTTGGACAAGATAATTGCATTTGGTAACCAATCGCCTGAAACACTTGTTTGGGTCAAAATTACTCTATTTTGGTCTCCAAGTGTCTAAAAATCCTTTTTAGTCAAAATAACTGCATTTGGTCACCAAAGGTCTGAAAACCTTTTTTTAGCCAAAATAACAGTATTTTTGTCCTTTAGAGTCTTAAAAAGCCGGTTTTAGACAAGATAATTGCATTTCGTGCCCAGTGATCTGAAAACATTTTTTTGGTAAAAATGACTCTATTTTGGTCTCCAAGTGTATGAAAAGCCATTTTTTGTCAAAATAACTACGTTTGGTCACCAAAGGTCTGAAAACCTTTTTTTAGCCAAAATGACTGTATTTTTGTCTTTTAGAGTCTTAAAACACCGCTTTTAGACAAGATAAACTACATTTGGTCACCAATGGCCTGAAAAAATGTTTTTGTTCAAAATGACTCTATTTTGGTCTCCAAGTGTCTACAAAGCCCTTTTTATTCAAAATAACTACGTTTGGTCACCAAAGGTCTGAAAAACTTTTTTTAGCAAAAATTACTGGATTTTTGTCTTTTAGAGTCTTAAAAAGCCGGGTTTATACAAGATAAATGCATTTCGTAACCAGTGATCTGAAAAATTTTTTGGTCAAAATGACTATTTTGGTCTCCAAGTGTCTAAAAAGCCTTTTTAAGTCAAAATAACTGCATTTGGTCAGCAAAAGTATGAAAAAAAATTTAGTCAAAATGATTGTATTTTCGTCTATTAGAGTTTTAAAAAGCCGGTTTTGGACAAGATAATTGCATTTGGTAACCAGTCGCCTGAAACATTTGTTTGGGTCAAAATTACTCTATTTTGGTCTCCAAGTGTCTAAAAAGCCTTTTTTAGTCAAAATAACTGCATTTGGTCACCAAAGGTATGAAAACCTTTTTTTAGCCAAAATAACTGTATTTTTGTCTTTTAGAGTCTTAAAAAGCCGGTTTTAGATTTGGTATTTGTTTGGGTCAAAATGACTCTATTTTTGTCTCCAAGTGTCAAAAAAGACTTTTTTAGTCAAAATAACTGCATTTGGTCACCAAAGGTCTGAAACCCTTTTTTTAGCCAAAATGACTGTATTTTTGTCTTTTAGAGTCTTAAAACACCGCTTTTAGACAAGATAAACTACATTTGGTCACCAATGGCCTGAAAAAATGTTTTTGTTCAAAATGACTCTATTTTGGTCTCCAAGTGTCTACAAAGCCCTTTTTATTCAAAATAACTACGTTTGGTCACCAAAGGTCTGAAAAACTTTTTTTAGCAAAAATTACTGGATTTTTGTCTTTTAGAGTCTTAAAAAGCCGGGTTTATACAAGATAAATGCATTTCGTAACCAGTGATCTGAAAAATTTTTTGGTCAAAATGACTATTTTGGTCTCCAAGTGTCTAAAAAGCCTTTTTAAGTCAAAATAACTGCATTTGGTCAGCAAAAGTATGAAAAAAAATTTAGTCAAAATGATTGTATTTTCGTCTATTAGAGTTTTAAAAAGCCGGTTTTGGACAAGATAATTGCATTTGGTAACCAGTCGCCTGAAACATTTGTTTGGGTCAAAATTACTCTATTTTGGTCTCCAAGTGTCTAAAAAGCCTTTTTTAGTCAAAATAACTGCATTTGGTCACCAAAGGTATGAAAACCTTTTTTTAGCCAAAATAACTGTATTTTTGTCTTTTAGAGTCTTAAAAAGCCGGTTTTAGATTTGGTATTTGTTTGGGTCAAAATGACTCTATTTTTGTCTCCAAGTGTCAAAAAAGACTTTTTTAGTCAAAATAACTGCATTTGGTCACCAAAGGTCTGAAACCCTTTTTTTAGCCAAAATGACTGTATTTTTGTCTTTTAGAGTCTTAAAACACCGCTTTTAGACAAGATAAACTACATTTGGTCACCAATGGCCTGAAAAAATGTTTTTGGTCAAAATGACTCTATTTAGGTTTCCAAGTGTCTATAAAGCCCTTTTTAGTCAAAATAACTACGTTTGGTCACCAAAGGTCCGAAAAACTTTTTTTAGCAAAAATGACTGTATTTTTGTCTTTTAGAGTCTTAAAATGCCGGGTTTATACAAGATAAGTGCATTTCGTAACCAGTGATCTGAAAATTTTTTTGGCCAAAATGACTCTATTTTGGTTTCCAAGTGCCTAAAAAGCCTTTTTAAGTCAAAATAACTGCATTTGGTCAGCAAAGGTATGAAAAAAAATTTAGTCAAAATGATTGTATTTTCGTAAATTAGAGTCTTAAAAACCGGCTTTGGACAAGATAATTGCATTTGGTAACCAATGGCCTGAAAAAATGTTTTTGGTCAAAATTACTCTATCTAGGTCTCCAAGTGTCTAAAAAGCCCTTTTTAGTCATAATAACTACGTTTGGTCAACAAAGGTCTGAAAAACTATTTTAGCCAAAATGACTGTATTTTTGTCTTTTAGAGTCTCAAAACTCCGCATTTAGATTTGGTATTTGTTTGGGTCAAAATGACTTTTTTTTTGTCTCCAAGTGTCTAAAAAGCCTTTTTAGTCAAAATAACTGCATTTGGTCACCAAAGGTCTGAAAAACTTTTTTAGCCAAAATGACTGTATTTTTGTCTTTTAGAGTCTTAAAAAGCCAGGTTTAGACAAGATAATTGCATTTCGTAACCAGTGATCTGAAAACATTTTTTTGGTCAAAATGACTCTATTTTGGTCTCCAAGTGTCTAAAAAGCCCTTTTTAGTCAAAATAACTGCATTTGGTTACCAAAGGTCTGAAAAAAAATTTTGTCAAAATGATTGTATTTTCGTCTATTAGAGTTTTAAAAAGCAGGTTTTGGACAAGATAATTGCATTTGGTAACCAATCGCCTGAAACACTTGTTTGGGTCAAAATTACTCTATTTTGGTCTCCAAGTGTCTAAAAATCCTTTTTTAGTCAAAATAACTGCATTTGGTCACCAAAGGTCTGAAAACCTTTTTTTTAGCCAAAATAACAGTATTTTTGTCCTTTAGAGTCTTAAAAAGCCGGTTTTAGACATGATAATTGCATTTCGTGCCCAGTGATCTGAAAACATTTTTTTGGTAAAAATGACTCTATTTTGGTCTCCAAATGTATGAAAAGCCATTTTTTGTCAAAATAACTACGTTTGGTCACCAAAGGTCTGAAAACCTTTTTTTAGCCAAAATGACTGTATTTTTGTCTTTTAGAGTCTTAAAACACCGCTTTTAGACAAGATAAACTACATTTGGTAACCAATGGCCTGAAAAAATGTTTTTGGTCAAAATGACTCTATATAGGTCTCCAAGTGTCTATAAAGCCCTTTTTAGTCAAAATAACTACGTTTGGTCACCGAAGGTCTGAAAAACTATTTTAGAGTCTCAAAACTCCGCATTTAGATTTGGTATTTGTTTGGGTCAAAATTACTCTATTTTGGTCTCCAAGTGTCTGAAAAGCCCTTTTTAGTCAAAATAAATACGTTTGGTCACCAAAGGTCTGAAAACCTTTTTTTAGCCAAAATGACTGTATTTTTGTCTTTTAGAGTCTTAAAAAGCCGGGTTTAGACAAGATAATTGCATTTCGTAACCAGTTATCTGAAAACTTTTTTTGGTCAAAATGACTCTATTTTGGTCTCCAAGTGTCTAAAAAGCCTTTTTAAGTCAAAATAACTGCATTTGGTGAGCAAAGGTATGAAAAAAAATTTGGTCAAAATGATTGTATTTATGTCTATTAGAGTCTTAAAAACCGGTTTTGGACAAGATAATTGCATTTGGTAACCAATGGCCTGAAAAAATGTTTTTGGTCAAAATGACTCTATCTAGGTCTCCAAGTGTCTAAAAAGCCCTTTTTAGTCTTAATAACTACGTTTGGTCAACAAAGGTCTGAAAAACTATTTTAGCCAAAATGACTGTATTTTTGTCTTTTAGAGTCTCAAAACTCCGCATTTAGATTTGGTATTTGTTTGGGTCAAAATGACTCTATTTTTGTCTCCAAGTGTCTAAAAAGCCTTTTTAGTCAAAATAACTGCATTTTGTCACCAAAGGTCTGAAAAACTTTTTTAGCCAAAATGACTGTATTTTTGTCTTTTAGAGTCCTAAAAAGCCGGGTTTAGACAAGATAATTGCATTTCGTAACCAGTGATCTGAAAACATTTTTTTGGTCAAAATGACTCTATTTTGGTCTCCAAGTGTCTAAAAAGCCCTTTTTAGTCAAAATAACTGCATTTGGTTACCAAAGGTCTGAAAAATTTTTTGGTCAAAATGATTGTATTTTCGTCTATTAGAGTTTTTAAAAGCCGGTTTTGGACAAGATAATTGCATTTGGTAACCAATCGCCTGAAACACTTGTTTGGGTCAAAATTACTCTATTTTGGTCTCCAAGTGTCTAAAAATCCTTTTTTAGTCAAAATAACTGCATTTGGTCACCAAAGGTCTGAAAACCTTTTTTTTAGCCAAAATAACAGTATTTTTGTCCTTTAGAGTCTTAAAAAGCCGGTTTTAGACATGATAATTGCATTTCGTGCCCAGTGATCTGAAAACATTTTTTTGGTAAAAATGACTCTATTTTGGTCTCCAAATGTATGAAAAGCCATTTTTTGTCAAAATAACTACGTTTGGTCACCAAAGGTCTGAAAACCTTTTTTTAGCCAAAATGACTGTATTTTTGTCTTTTAGAGTCTTAAAACACCGCTTTTAGACAAGATAAACTACATTTGGTAACCAATGGCCTGAAAAAATGTTTTTGGTCAAAATGACTCTATATAGGTCTCCAAGTGTCTATAAAGCCCTTTTTAGTCAAAATAACTACGTTTGGTCACCGAAGGTCTGAAAAACTATTTTAGAGTCTCAAAACTCCGCATTTAGATTTGGTATTTGTTTGGGTCAAAATTACTCTATTTTGGTCTCCAAGTGTCTGAAAAGCCCTTTTTAGTCAAAATAAATACGTTTGGTCACCAAAGGTCTGAAAACCTTTTTTTAGCCAAAATGACTGTATTTTTGTCTTTTAGAGTCTTAAAAAGCCGGGTTTAGACAAGATAATTGCATTTCGTAACCAGTTATCTGAAAACTTTTTTTGGTCAAAATGACTCTATTTTGGTCTCCAAGTGTCTAAAAAGCCTTTTTAAGTCAAAATAACTGCATTTGGTGAGCAAAGGTATGAAAAAAAATTTGGTCAAAATGATTGTATTTATGTCTCTTAGAGTCTTAAAAACCGGTTTTGGACAAGATAATTGCATTTGGTAACCAATGGCCTGAAAAAATGTTTTTGGTCAAAATGACTCTATCTAGGTCTCCAAGTGTCTAAAAAGCCCTTTTTAGTCTTAACTACGTTTGGTCAACAAAGGTCTGAAAAACTATTTTAGCCAAAATGACTGTATTTTTGTCTTTTAGAGTCTCAAAACTCCGCATTTAGATTTGGTATTTGTTTGGGTCAAAATGACTCTATTTTTGTCTCCAAGTGTCTAAAAAGCCTTTTTAGTCAAAATAACTGCATTTTGTCACCAAAGGTCTGAAAAACTTTTTTAGCCAAAATGACTGTATTTTTGTCTTTTAGAGTCCTAAAAAGCCGGGTTTAGACAAGATAATTGCATTTCGTAACCAGTGATCTGAAAACATTTTTTTGGTCAAAATGACTCTATTTTGGTCTCCAAGTGTCTAAAAAGCCCTTTTTAGTCAAAATAACTGCATTTGGTTACCAAAGGTCTGAAAAATTTTTTGGTCAAAATGATTGTATTTTCGTCTATTAGAGTTTTTAAAAGCCGGTTTTGGACAAGATAATTGCATTTGGTAACCAATCGCCTGAAACACTTGTTTGGGTCAAAATTACTCTATTTTGGTCTCCAAGTGTCTAAAAATCCTTTTTAGTCAAAATAACTGCATTTGGTCACCAAAGGTCTGAAAACCTTTTTTTAGCCAAAATAACAGTATTTTTGTCCTTTAGAGTCTTAAAAAGCCGGTTTTAGACAAGATAATTGCATTTCGTGCCCAGTGATCTGAAAACATTTTTTTGGTAAAAATGACTCTATTTTGGTCTCCAAGTGTATGAAAAGCCATTTTTTGTCAAAATAACTACGTTTGGTCACCAAAGGTCTGAAAACCTTTTTTTAGCCAAAATGACTGTATTTTTGTCTTTTAGAGTCTTAAAACACCGCTTTTAGACAAGATAAACTACATTTGGTCACCAATGGCCTGAAAAAATGTTTTTGTTCAAAATGACTCTATTTTGGTCTCCAAGTGTCTACAAAGCCCTTTTTATTCAAAATAACTACGTTTGGTCACCAAAGGTCTGAAAAACTTTTTTTAGCAAAAATTACTGGATTTTTGTCTTTTAGAGTCTTAAAAAGCCGGGTTTATACAAGATAAATGCATTTCGTAACCAGTGATCTGAAAAATTTTTTGGTCAAAATGACTATTTTGGTCTCCAAGTGTCTAAAAAGCCTTTTTAAGTCAAAATAACTGCATTTGGTCAGCAAAAGTATGAAAAAAAATTTAGTCAAAATGATTGTATTTTCGTCTATTAGAGTTTTAAAAAGCCGGTTTTGGACAAGATAATTGCATTTGGTAACCAGTCGCCTGAAACATTTGTTTGGGTCAAAATTACTCTATTTTGGTCTCCAAGTGTCTAAAAAGCCTTTTTTAGTCAAAATAACTGCATTTGGTCACCAAAGGTATGAAAACCTTTTTTTAGCCAAAATAACTGTATTTTTGTCTTTTAGAGTCTTAAAAAGCCGGTTTTAGATTTGGTATTTGTTTGGGTCAAAATGACTCTATTTTTGTCTCCAAGTGTCAAAAAAGACTTTTTTAGTCAAAATAACTGCATTTGGTCACCAAAGGTCTGAAACCCTTTTTTTAGCCAAAATGACTGTATTTTTGTCTTTTAGAGTCTTAAAAAGCCGGTTTTAGACAAGATAATTGCATTTCGTGCCCAGTGATCTGAAAACATTTTTTTGGTAAAAATGACTCTATTTTGGTCTCCAAGTGTCTGAAAAGCCATTTTTTGTCAAAATAACTACGTTTGGTCACCAAAGGTCTGAAAACCTTTTTTTAGCCAAAATGACTGTATTTTTGTCTTTTAGAGTCTTAACCGGTTGCCGACCGCCGCACGACTATATACTGCGGCGGTCAGCCCCGGCCAGGCAGAGTGACGTATCGGTACGTCACTCGCCTGTCACTGACTTGCGAGCCTATAGCGAGCGGGCGCACGCCCGCCGAGGCGCGCGCCCGCCGCGGCTCGTTCACAGGCAAGTCAGTGCGTGTGACCGGCGGACTCGATGTCCGCCGGCCACACTACGATCGCTCCTGTGAAGGGAGAAAGACAGAGCAGCTTGTGTAAACAAGCTGCCTGTCAGTTCTCCCTGTGTAAAAGTGAAGATCTGACCGTTCTACTATGTAGAACGGTTGATCTTTGCTTTTACACCAATAGCAATGTCCCTACACAGTAGAAAGCACGCCCCTAGGACACACTTAACCCCTCCCTTCCCAATAAAGTTAACCCCTTCCCTGCCAGTGTCATTTTTGCAGTAACAGTGCATATGTATAGCACTGATTACTGCAGTAATGTCACTGGTAACCCCAAAAGTGTCAAAAATGTCAGTCAAGGGTCCGATCTGTCCGCCGCAATGTCGCAGTACCGAAAAAAAAATCGCAGATCGCCGCCATTACGCGTTAAAAAAAAAACACCAAAAATGACAAAAATCTTTCTCTTTGTTAGTAAACGCGATAACTTTTGCGCAAACCAATCAAAATACGCTTTTTGCGATTTTTTTTACCAAACATAGGTAGCATAAAACAAATTGGCCGAAAAATGTTAAAAAATTTTGATTTTTACTTTTTTTTTTGGGGAATTTCATATAAAAAAATGTGAAAAATATTGTTATTTTTGCAAAATTTACGCTCTTTTTTTGTTTATAGCGCGTGATCAAAAAATCGCACAGGTGATCAAATACCACCAAAAGAAAGCTCTGTTTGTGGGAAAAAAAGGACGTCAAATTCGTTTAGGTACAGCGTCGCACGACCGCGCAATTGTCCGTTAAAGTCACGCAGTAAAAAATCGCAAAAAAACCCCTGGTCCTTTAGCAGCCAAATCCTCCGGGGCTTAAGTGGTTAAAACACCGCTTTTAGACAAGATAAACTACATTTGGTAACCAATGGCCTGAAAAAATGTTTTTGGTCAAAATGACTCTATTTAGGTCTCCAAGTGTCTATAAAGCCCTTTTTAGTCAAAATAACTACGTTTGGTCACCGAAGGTCTGAAAAACTATTTTAGAGTCTCAAAACTCCGCATTTAGATTTGGTATTTGTTTGGGTCAAAATTACTCTATTTTGGTCTCCAAGTGTCTGAAAAGCCCTTTTTAGTCAAAATAACTACGTTTGATCACCAAAGGTCTGAAAACCTTTTTTTTTTAGCCAAAATGACTGTATTTTTGTCTTTTAGAGTCTTAAAAAGCCGGGTTTAGACAAGATAATTGCATTTCGTAACCAGTGATATGAAAACTTTTTTTGGTCAAAATGACTCTATTTTGGTCTCCAAGTGTCTAAGAAGCCCTTTTAAGTCAAAATAACTGCATTTGGTCAGCAAAGGTATGAAAAAAATTTAGTCAAAATAATTGTATTTTCGTCTATTAGAGTCTTAAAAACCGGTTTTGGACAAGATAATTGCATTTGGTAACCAATGGCCTGAAAAAATGTTTTTGGTCAAAATGACTCTATCTAGGTCTCCAAGTGTCTAAAAAGCCCTTTTTAGTCATAATAACTACGTTTGGTCAACAAAGGTCTGAAAAACTATTTTAGCCAAAATGACTGTATTTTTGTCTTTTAGAGTCTCAAAACTC
>NW_028119785.1:5000-85496 GCF_965119305.1 Pelophylax lessonae
ACCCCCCCTCACCTGACACCCCGCTACCCCCCCTCACCTGACATCCTCCACCCCCCCTCACCTGATACCCCCCCTGACCTGACACCCCGCTACCCCCCCTCACCTGATACCCCCCCACCCCCCCTCACCTGATACCCCCCACCCCCCCCCTCACCTGATACCCCCCTCACCTGACACCCCCCACCCTCACCTGATACCCCCCCTCACCTGACACCTGATACCCCCCCTCACCTGATACACCCCCACCCCCCCTCACCTGACACCCCGCTACCCCCCTCACCTGATATCCCCCACCCCCCCCCTCACCTGATACCCCCCTCACCTGACACCCCCCCCCCCTCACCTGATACCCCCCCCTCACCTGACACCTGATACCCCCCCTCACCTGATACCCCCCCCTCACCTGATACCCCCTACCCCCCCCTCACCTGATACCCCCCACCCCCCCCTCACCTGACACCCCGCTACCCCCCCTCACCTGATACCCCCCACCCCCCCTCACCTGACACCCCACTACCCCCCTCACCTGATACCCCCCACCTGACACCCCACTACCCCCCCTCACCTGATACCCCCCACCCCCCCCTCACCTGATACCCCCTTCACCTGACATCCTTCACCCCCCTCACCTGACACCCCGCTACCCCCCCTCACCTGATACCCCCCCCTCACCTGACACCCCACTACCCCCCTCACCTGATACCCCCCACCCCCCCTCACCTGACACCCCACTACCCCCCCTCACCTGATACCCCCCCCCCTCACCTGACATCCCCCACCCCCCTCACCTGACACCCCGCTACCCCCCCTCACCTGATACCCCCCACCCCCCCCCCCTCACCTGATACCCCGCTACCCCCCCTCACCTGACACCCCGCTACCCCCCCTCACCTGATACCCCCCCCCTCACCTGATACCCCGCTACCCCCCCTCACCTGATACCCCCCACCCCCCCTCACCTGATACCCCGCTACCCCCCCTCACCTGACACCCCGCTACCCCCCTCACCTGATACCCCCCACCCCCCCCTCACCTGATACCCCGCTACCCCCCCTCACCTGACACCCCGCTACCCCCCCTCACCTGATACCCCCACCCCCCCTCACCTGACACCCCGCTACCCCCCCTCACCTGATACCCCCCCACCCCCCCTCACCTGACACCCCGCTAACCCCCTCACCTGATACCCCCCACCCCCTCACCTGACACCCCGCTACCCCCCCTCACCTGATACCCCCCCCTCACCTGACACCCCGCTACCCCCCTCACCTGATACCCCCTCACCTGACACCCCGCTACCCCCCCTCACCTGATACCCCCCCCCCTCACCTGACACCCCGCTACCCCCCCTCACCTGATACCCCCCACCCCCCCCCCTCACCTGACACCCCGCTACCCCCCCTCACCTGATACCCTCCACCCCCCCTCACCTGATACCCCCCTCACCTGACACCCCCCCCCCCAACACCCCGCTACCCCCCCTCACCTGACACCCCGCTACCCCCCCTCACCTGACACTCCGCTACCCCCCCTCACCTGACACCCCGCTACCCCCCCCTCACCTGACACCCCGCTACCCCCCCTCACCTAACACCCCCCTACCCCCCCTCACCTGACACCCCGCTACCCCCCTCACCTAACACCCCCCTCACCTAACACCCCCCTACCCCCCACCCCCCCTCACCTGACATTCCGCTTCCCCCACTCCCCCTCACCTGACACCCCGCTACCCCCCCTCACCTGACACCCTGCTTTCCCCCCTCTCGCTGCTCTCTCTCCTCTCCCCACCCTGACACGCTGCTCTCTCTCCACCCTGACACGCTGCTCTCTCCTCTCTCTCCACCCTGACACGCTGCTCTCCTCTCCCCACCCTGACACGCTGCTCTCTCTCCTCTCTCTCCCCACCCTGACACGCTGCTCTCTCTCCTCTCTCTCCTCACCCTGACACGCTGCTCTCTCCTCTCTCTCCACCCTGACACGCTGCTCTCCTCTCCCCACCCTGACACGCTGCTCTCTCTCCTCTCTCTCCCCACCCTGACACGCTGCTCTCTCTCCTCTCTCTCCCCACCCTGACACGCTGCTCTCTCTCCACCCTGACACGCTGCTCTCTCCTCTCTCTCCACCCTGACACGCTGCTCTCTCCTCTCTCTCCACCCTGACACGCTGCTCTCTCCTCTCTCCCCACCCTGACACGCTGCTCTCCTCTCCCCACCCTGACACGCTGCTCTCTCTCCTCTCTCTCCCCACCCTGACACGCTGCTCTCTCTCCTCTCTCTCCCCACCCTGACACGCTGCTCTCTCTCCTCTCTCTCCTCACCCTGACACGCTGCTCTCTCTCCTCTCTCTCCCCACCCTGACACGCTGCTCTCTCTCCTCTCTCCACCCTGACACGCTGCTCTCTCTCCTCTCCCCACCCTGACACGCTGCTCTCTCCTCTCTCCCCACCCTGACACGCTGCTCTCTCCTCTCTCCCCACCCTGACACGCTGCTCTCTCCCCACCCTGACACGCTGCTCTCCTCTCCCCACCCTGACACGCTGCTCTCCTCTCTCCACCCTGACACGCTGCTCTCCTCTCTCCACCCTGACACGCTGCTCTCTCCTTTCTCTCCCCACCCTGACACGCTGCTCTCTCCCCACCCTGACACGCTGCTCTCTCCCCACCCCTACACGCTGCTCTCTCCCCACCCTGACACGCTGCTCTCTCTCCCCACCCTGACACGCTGCTCTCTCTCCTCTCTCCCCACCCTGACACGCTGCTCTCTCTCCCCACCCTGACACGCTGCTCTCTCTCCTCTCTCCCCACCCTGACACGCTGCTCTCTCTCCTCTCTCCCCACCCTGACACGCTGCTCTCTCTCCTCTCTCCCCACCCTGACACGCTGCTCTCTCTCCTCTCTCTCCCCACCCTGACACGCTGCTCTCTCTCCTCTCTCTCCCCACCCTGACACGCTGCTCTCTCTGCTCTCTCCCCACCCTGACACGCTGCTCTCTCTCCTCTCTCCACCCTGACACGCTGCTCTCTCCTCTCTCTCCACCCTGACACGCTGCTCTCTCTCCCCACCCTGACACGCTGCTCTCTCCTCTCTCTCCACCCTGACATGCTGCGCTCTCTCCTCTCTCTCCACCCTGACACGCTGCTCTCTCTCCTCTCTCCCCACCCTGACACGCTGCTCTCTCCTCTCTCACCCCACCCTGACACGCTACTCTCTCCTCTCTCTCCACCCTGACATGCTGCGCTCTCTACTCTCTCTCCACCCTGACACGCTACTCTCTCTCCACCCTGACACGCTGCTCTCTCCTCTCTCTCCACCCTGACACGCTGCTCTCTCCTCTCTCCCCACCCTGACACGCTGCTCTCTCCTCTCTCTCCACCCTGACACGCTGCTCTCTCCTCACCCTGACACGCTGCTCTCTCTCCTCTCCCTGACACGCTGCTCTCTCTCCTCTCTCTCCTCACCCTGACACGCTGCTCTCTCTCCTCTCTCTCCTCACCCTGACACGCTGCTCTCTCTCCTCTCTCTCTCCACCCTGACACGCTGCTCTCTCTCCTCTCTCTCCACCCTGACACGCTGCTCTCTCTCTCCTCTCTCACCCCACCCTGACACGCTGCTCTCTACTCTCTCCCCAACCTGACACACTGCTCTCTCCTCTCCATACCCTGGCACGCTGCTCTCTCTCCACCCTGATACGCTGCTCTCACCTCTCTCTCCACCCTGATACGCTGCTCTCTCTCCTCTCTCCCCACCCTGACACGCTGCTGTCTTCTCTCTCCCCACCCTGACACGCTGCTCTCTTCTCTCTCCCCACCCTGACACGCTTCTCTCTCTCCTCTCTCTCCGCACCCTGACACGCTGCTCTCTCCTCTCTCCCCACCCTGACACGCTGCTCTCTCCTCTCTCTCCACCCTGACACGCTGCTCTCTCCACCCTGACACACTGCTCTCTCTCCTCTCCCCACCCTGACACGCTGCTCTTTCCTCTCTCTCCACCCTGACACGCTGCTCTTTCCTCTCTCTCCACCCTGACACGCTGCTCTCTCCTCTCTCCCCACCCTGACACGCTGCTCTCTCCTCTCTCCCCCCACCCTGACACGCTGCTCTCTCTCTCTCCTTTCTCTCCCCACCCTGACACGCTGCTCTCTCTGCTCTCTCCCCACCCTGACACGCTGCTCTCTCTCCTCAACCTGACACGCTGCTCTCTCTCCTCTCTCTCCCCACCCTGACACGCTGCTCTCTCTCCTCACCCTGACACGCTGCTCTCTCTCCTCTCTCTCCCCACCCTGACACGCTGCTCTCTCTCCTCTCTCCACCCTGACACGCTGCTTTCTCTCCTCTCCCCACCCTGACATGCTGCTCTCTCTCCTCTCTCCACCCTGACATGCTGCGCTCTCTCCTCTCTCTCCACCCTGACACGCTGCTCTCTCCTCTCTCTCCTCTCTCTCCCCACCCTGACACGCTGCTCTCTCTCCACCCTGACACGCTGCTCTCTCTCCTCTCTCTCCACCCTGACACGCTGCTCTCTCCTCTCTCTCCCCACCCTGACACGCTGCTCTCTCCTCTCTCTCCCCACCCTGACACGCTGCTCTCTCTCCTCTCTCTCCACCCTGACATGCTGCGCTCTCTCCACTCTCTCCACCCTGACACGCTGCTCTCTCCTCTCTCTCCCCACCCTGACACGCTGCTCTCTCCTCTCTCTCCACCCTGACACGCTGCTCTCTCCTCTCTCTCCACCCTGACACGCTGCTCTCTCTCCCCACCCTGACACGCTGCTCTCTCCTCTCTCACCCCACCCTGACACGCTGCTCTCTCCTCTCTCTCCCCACCCTGACACGCTGCTCTCTCCTCTCTCTCCCCACCCTGACACGCTGCTTTCTCCCCACCCTGACACGCTGCTCTCTCTCCTCACCCTGACATGCTGCTCTCTCCTCTCTCTCCACCCTGACACGCTGCTCTCTCCTCTCTCTCCACCCTGACACGCTGCTCTCTCTCCCCACCCTGACACGCTGCTCTCTCCTTTCTCTCCCCACCCTGACACGCTGCTCTCTCTGCTCTCTCCCCACCCTGACACGCTGCTCTCTCTGCTCTCTCCCCACCCTGACACGCTGCTCTCTCTCCTCAACCTGACACGCTGCTCTCTCTCCTCTCTCTCCCCACCCTGACACGCTGCTCTCTCTCCTCACCCTGACACGCTACTCTCTCTCCTCTCTCTCCCCACCCTGACACGCTGCTCTCTCTCCTCTCTCCACCCTGACACGCTGCTTTCTCTCCTCTCCCCACCCTGACATGCTGCTCTCTCTCCTCTCTCCACCCTGACACGCTGCTCTCTCCTCTCTCTCCACCCTGACATGCTGCGCTCTCTCCTCTCTCTCCACCCTGACACGCTGCTCTCTCCTCTCTCTCCCCACCCTGACACGCTGCTCTTTCTCCACCCTGACACGCTGCTCTCTCTCCTCTCTCTCCACCCTGACACGCTGCTCTCTCCTCTCTCTCCCCACCCTGACACGCTGCTCTCTCCTCTCTCTCCCCACCCTGACACGCTGCTCTCTCTCCTCTCTCTCCACCCTGACATGCTGCGCTCTCTCCACTCTCTCCACCCTGACACGCTGCTCTCTCCTCTCTCTCCCCACCCTGACACGCTGCTCTCTCCTCTCTCTCCACCCTGACACGCTGCTCTCTCCTCTCTCTCCACCCTGACACGCTGCTCTCTCTCCCCACCCTGACACGCTGCTCTCTCCTCTCTCACCCCACCCTGACACGCTGCTCTCTCCTCTCTCTCCCCACCCTGACACGCTGCTCTCTCCTCTCTCTCCCCACCCTGACACGCTGCTTTCTCCCCACCCTGACACGCTGCTCTCTCTCCTCACCCTGACATGCTGCTCTCTCTCCTCTCTCCTCACCCTGACACGCTGCTCTCTCCTCACCCTGACACGCTGCTCTCTCTCCTCACCCTGACACGCTGCTCTCTCTCCTCTCTCCCCACCCTGACACGCTGCTCTCTCTCCCCACCCTGACACGCTGCTCTCTCCTCTCTCTCCACCCTGACACGCTGCTCTCTCTCCTCTCTCTCCCCACCCTGACACGCTGCTCTCTCCTCTCTCCCCACCCTGACACGCTGCTCTCTCTCCTCTTTCTCCCCACCCTGACACGCTCCTCTCTCTCCACCCCGACATGCTCCTCTCTCCCCACCCTGACATGCTGCGCTCTCTCCTGTCTCTCCACCCTGACATGCTGCGCTCTCTCCTCTCTCTCCACCCTGACACGCTGCTCTCTCCCCACACTGACACGCTGCTCTCTCTCCTCTCTCCCCACTCTGACACGCTGCTCTCTCTCCTCTTTCTCCCCACCCTGACACGCTGCTCTCTCTCCACCCCGACATGCTCCTCTCTCCCCACCCTGACACGCTGCCCTCTCTCCTCTCTCTCCCCACCCTGACACGCTGCTCTCTCTCCTCTCTCCCCACCCTGACACGCTGCTCTCTCTCCACCCTGACACGCTGCTCTCTCTCCACCCTGACACGCTGCTCTCTCCTCACCCTAACACGCTGCTCTCTCTCCACCCTGACACGCTGCTCTCTCTCCTCTCTCTCTCTCCACCCTGACACGCTGCTCTCTCTCCTCTCTCTCTCCCCACCCTGACACGCTGATCTCTCCTCTCTCCCCACCCTGACACGCTGCTCTCTCTCAACCCTGACACGCTGCTCTCTCCCCACCCTGACACGCTGCTCTCTCTCCCCACCCTGACATGCTGCTCTCTCTCTCCTCTCTCTCCCCACCCTGACACGCTGCTCTCTCCTCTATCTCCACCCTGACACGCTGCTCTCTCCTCTCTCTCCACCCTGACACGCTGCTCTCTCTCCACCCTGACACGCTGCTCTCTCCTCTCTCTCCACCCTGACACGCTGCTCTCTCCTCTCTCTCCACCCTGACACGCTGCTCTCTCCTCTCTCCCCACCCTGACACGCTGCTCTCTCCTCTCTCCCCACCCTGACACGCTGCTCTCTCCTCTCTCTCCACCCTGACACGCTGCTCTCTCCTCTCTCTCCACCCTGACACGCTGCTCTCTCCTCTCTCTCCACCCTGACACGCTGCTCTCTCCTCTCTCTCTACCCTGACACGCTGCGCTCTCCTCTCTCTCCACCCTGACACGCTGCTCTCTCCTCTCTCTCCCCACCCTGACACGCTGCTCTCTCTCCTCTCTCCCCACCCTGACACGCTGCTCTCTCCTCTCTCCCCACCCTGACACGCTGCTCTCTCTCCTCTCTCCCCACCCTGACACACTGCTCTCTCCTCTTTCCCCACCCTGACACGCTGCTCTCTCTCCTCTCTCCACCCTGACACGCTGCTCTCTCTCCTCTCTCCACCCTGACACGCTGCTCTCTCTCCTCTCTCCACCCTGACACGCTGCTCTCTCTCCTCTCTCCCCACCCTGACACGCTGCTCTCTCTCCTCTCTCCCCACCCTGACACGCTGCTCTCTCTCCTCTCTCCCCACCCTGACACGCTGCCCTCTCTCCTCTCACTCCCCACCCTGACACGCTGCTCTCTCTCCTCTCTCCCCACCCTGACACGCTGCTCTCTCTCCTCTCTCCCCACCCTGACACGCTGCTCTCTCTCCTCTCTCCCCACCCTGACACGCTGCTCTCTCTCCTCTCTTCCCACCCTGACACGCTGCTCTCTCTCCACCCTGACACGCTGCTCTCTCTCCACCCTGACACGCTGCTCTCTCTCCACCCTGACACGCTGCTCTCTCTCCACCCTGACACGCTGCTCTCTCTCCACCCTGACACGCTGCTCTCTCTCCTCTCTCCCCATGCTGACACGCTGCTCTCTCTCCCCACCCTGACACGCTGATCTCTCCTCTCTCCCCACCCTGACACGCTGCTCTCTCTCCCCACCCTGACACGCTGCTCTCTCTCTCCTCTCTCTCCCCACCCTGACACGCTGCTCTCTCCTCTCTCCCCACCCTGACACGCTGCTCTCTCCTCTCTCTCCACCCTGACACGCTGCTCTCTCCTCTCTCTCCACCCTGACACGCTGCTCTCTCTCCACCCTGACACGCTGCTCTCTCCACCCTGACACGCTGCTCTCTCCTCTCTCTCCACCCTGACACGCTGCTCTCTCCTCTCTCTCCACCCTGACACGCTGCTCTCTCCTCTCTCCCCACCCTGACACGCTGCTCTCTCCTCTCTCTCCACCCTGACACGCTGCTCTCTCTCCTCTCTCTCCACCCTGACACGCTGCTCTCTCTCCTCTCTCTCCACCCTGACACGCTGCTCTCTCTCCTCTCTCTCCACCCTGACACGCTGCTCTCTCTCCTCTCTCCCCACCCTGACAGGCTGCTCTCTCCTCTCTCCCCACCCTGACACGCTGCTCTCTCCTCTCTCTCCACCCTGACATGCTGCGCTCTCTCCTCTCTCTCCACCCTGACACGCTGCTCTCTCCTCTCTCTCCCCACCCTGACACGCTGCTCTCTCTCCTCTCTCTCCACCCTGACACGCTGCTCTCTCTCCACCCTGACACGCTGCTCTCTCTCCTCTCTCTCCACCCTGACACGTTGCTCTCTCCTCTCTCTCCCCACCCTGACACGCTGCTCTCTCTCCTCTCTCTCTACCCTGACATGCTGCGCTCTCTCCACTCTCTCCACCCTGACACGCTGCTCTCTCCTCTCTCTCCCCACCCTGACACGCTGCTCTCTCTCCTCTCCCCACCCTGACACGCTGCTCTCTCTCCTCTCTCCACCCTGACACGCTGCTCTCTCCTCTCTCTCCACCCTGACACGCTGCTCTCTCTCCCCACCCTGACACGCTGCTCTCTCCTCTCTCTCTCTCCTCTCTCTCCCCACCCTGACACGCTGCTCTCTCCTCTCTCTCCCCACCCTGACACGCTGCTCTCTCCTCTCTCCTCTCTCTCCCCACCCTGACACGCTGCTCTCTCTCCTCACCCTGACATGCTGCTCTCGCTCCTCTCTCCTCACCCTGACATGCTGCTCTCTCTCCACCCTGACACGCTGCTCTCTCCTCTCTCCTCACCCTGACACGCTGCTCTCTCCTCACCCTGACACGCTGCTCTCTCTCCTCACCCTGACACGCTGCTCTCTCTCCTCTCTCCCCACCCTGACACGCTGCTCTCTCTCCCCACCCTGACACGCTGCTCTATCCTCTTTCTCCACCCTGACACGCTGCTCTCTCCTCTCTCTCCACCCTGACACGCTGCTCTCTCTCCTCTCCCCACCCTGACACGCTGCTCTCTCCTCTCTCTCCACCCTGACATGCTGCGCTCTCTCCTGTCTCTCCACCCTGACATGCTGCGCTCTCTCCTGTCTCTCCACCCTGACATGCTGCTCTCTCTCCTCTCTCTCCACCCTGACACGCTGCTCTCTCTCCCCTCTCTCTCCACCCTGACACGCTGCTCTCTCCTCTCTCTCCCCAACCTGACACGCTGCTCTCTCTCCTCTCTCTCTACCCTGACATGCTGCGCTCTCTCCACTCTCTCCACCCTGACACGCTGCTCTCTCCTCTCTCTCCCCACCCTGACACGCTGCTCTCTCTCCTCTCCCCACCCTGACACGCTGCTCTCTCTCCTCTCCCCACCCTGACACGCTGCTCTCTCCTCTCTCTCCACCCTGACACGCTGCTCTCTCTCCCCACCCTGACACGCTGCTCTCTCCTCTCTCTCTCCTCTCTCTCCCCACCCTGACACGCTGCTTTCTCCTCTCTCTCCCCACCCTGACACGCTGCTCTCTCCTCTCTCTCCCCACCCTGACACGCTGCTCTCTCTCCTCACCCTGACATGCTGCTCTCTCTCCACCCTGACACGCTGCTCTCTCTCCACCCTGACACGCTGCTCTCTCCTCTCTCCCCACCCTGACACGCTGCTCTCTCCTCACCCTGACACGCTGCTCTCTCTCCTCACCCTGACACGCTGCTCTCTCTCCTCTCTCCCCACCCTGACACGCTGCTCTCTCTCCCCACCCTGACACGCTGCTCTCTCTCCTCTCTCCCCACCCTGACACGCTGCTCTATCCTCTTTCTCCACCCTGACACGCTGCTCTCTCCTCTCTCTCCACCCTGACACGCTGCTCTCTCTCCTCTCCCCACCCTGACACGCTGCTCTCTCCTCTCTCTCCACCCTGACATGCTGCGCTCTCTCCTGTCTCTCCACCCTGACATGCTGCGCTCTCTCCTGTCTCTCCACCCTGACATGCTGCGCTCTCTCCTGTCTCTCCACCCTGACATGCTGCGCTCTCTCCTGTCTCTCCACCCTGACATGCTGCTCTCTCTCCTGTCTCTCCACCCTGACATGCTGCGCTCTCTCCTCTCTCTCCACCCTGACACGCTGCTCTCTCTCCACCCTGACACGCTGCTCTCTCCTCTCTCCCCACCCTGACACGCTGCTCTCTCTCCTCTCTCTCCCCACCCTGACACGCTGCTCTCTCTCCCCACCCTGACACGCTGCTCTCTCTCCCCACTCTGACACGCTGCTCTCTCTCCTCTTTCTCCCCACCCTGACACGCTGCTCTCTCTCCACCCCGACATGCTCCTCTCTCCCCACCCTGACATGCTGCACTCTCTCCTGTCTCTCCACCCTGACATGCTGCACTCTCTCCTCTCTCTCCACCCTGACACGCTGCTCTCTCCCCACACTGACACGCTGCTCTCTCTCCTCTCTCCCCACTCTGACACGCTGCTCTCTCTCCACCCCGACATGCTCCTCTCTCCCCACCCTGACACGCTGCTCTCTCCTCTCTCTCCACCCTGGCACGCTGCTCTCTCTCCTCTCTCTCCACCCTGACACGCTGCTCTCTCCTCTCTCCCCACCCTGACACGCTGCTCTCTCCTCTCTCTCCACCCTGACACGCTGCTCTCTCCTCTCTCTCCACCCTGACACGCTGCTCTCTCTCCACCCTGACACGCTGCTCTCTCCACCCTGACACGCTGCTCTCTCCTCTCTCTCCACCCTGACACGCTGCTCTCTCCTCTCTCTCCACCCTGACACGCTGCTCTCTCCTCTCTCCCCACCCTGACACGCTGCTCTCTCCTCTCTCTCCACCCTGACACGCTGCTCTCTCTCCTCTCTCTCCACCCTGACACGCTGCTCTCTCTCCTCTCTCTCCACCCTGACACGCTGCTCTCTCTCCTCTCTCTCCACCCTGACACGCTGCTCTCTCTCCTCTCTCCCCACCCTGACAGGCTGCTCTCTCCTCTCTCCCCACCCTGACACGCTGCTCTCTCCTCTCTCTCCACCCTGACATGCTGCGCGCTCTCCTCTCTCTCCACCCTGACACGCTGCTCTCTCCTCTCTCTCCCCACCCTGACACGCTGCTCTCTCTCCTCTCTCTCCACCCTGACACGCTGCTCTCTCTCCTCTCTCTCCACCCTGACACGTTGCTCTCTCCTCTCTCTCCCCACCCTGACACGCTGCTCTCTCTCCTCTCTCTCTACCCTGACATGCTGCGCTCTCTCCACTCTCTCCACCCTGACACGCTGCTCTCTCCTCTCTCTCCCCACCCTGACACGCTGCTCTCTCTCCTCTCCCCACCCTGACACGCTGCTCTCTCTCCTCTCTCCACCCTGACACGCTGCTCTCTCCTCTCTCTCCACCCTGACACGCTGCTCTCTCTCCCCACCCTGACACGCTGCTCTCTCCTCTCTCTCTCTCCTCTCTCTCCCCACCCTGACACGCTGCTCTCTCCTCTCTCTCCCCACCCTGACACGCTGCTCTCTCCTCTCTCCTCTCTCTCCCCACCCTGACACGCTGCTCTCTCTCCTCACCCTGACATGCTGCTCTCGCTCCTCTCTCCTCACCCTGACATGCTGCTCTCTCTCCACCCTGACACGCTGCTCTCTCCTCACCCTGACACGCTGCTCTCTCCTCACCCTGACACGCTGCTCTCTCCTCACCCTGACACGCTGCTCTCTCTCCTCACCCTGACACGCTGCTCTCTCTCCTCTCTCCCCACCCTGACACGCTGCTCTCTCTCCCCACCCTGACACGCTGCTCTATCCTCTTTCTCCACCCTGACACGCTGCTCTCTCCTCTCTCTCCACCCTGACACGCTGCTCTCTCTCCTCTCCCCACCCTGACACGCTGCTCTCTCCTCTCTCTCCACCCTGACATGCTGCGCTCTCTCCTGTCTCTCCACCCTGACATGCTGCGCTCTCTCCTGTCTCTCCACCCTGACATGCTGCTCTCTCTCCTCTCTCTCCACCCTGACACGCTGCTCTCTCTCCCCTCTCTCTCCACCCTGACACGCTGCTCTCTCCTCTCTCTCCCCAACCTGACACGCTGCTCTCTCTCCTCTCTCTCTACCCTGACATGCTGCGCTCTCTCCACTCTCTCCACCCTGACACGCTGCTCTCTCCTCTCTCTCCCCACCCTGACACGCTGCTCTCTCTCCTCTCCCCACCCTGACACGCTGCTCTCTCTCCTCTCTCCACCCTGACACGCTGCTCTCTCCTCTCTCTCCACCCTGACACGCTGCTCTCTCTCCCCACCCTGACACGCTGCTCTCTCCTCTCTCTCTCCTCTCTCTCCCCACCCTGACACGCTGCTTTCTCCTCTCTCTCCCCACCCTGACACGCTGCTCTCTCCTCTCTCTCCCCACCCTGACACGCTGCTCTCTCTCCTCACCCTGACATGCTGCTCTCTCTCCACCCTGACACGCTGCTCTCTCTCCACCCTGACACGCTGCTCTCTCCTCTCTCCCCACCCTGACACGCTGCTCTCTCCTCACCCTGACACGCTGCTCTCTCTCCTCACCCTGACACGCTGCTCTCTCTCCTCTCTCCCCACCCTGACACGCTGCTCTCTCTCCCCACCCTGACACGCTGCTCTCTCTCCTCTCTCCCCACCCTGACACGCTGCTCTATCCTCTTTCTCCACCCTGACACGCTGCTCTCTCCTCTCTCTCCACCCTGACACGCTGCTCTCTCTCCTCTCCCCACCCTGACACGCTGCTCTCTCCTCTCTCTCCACCCTGACATGCTGCGCTCTCTCCTGTCTCTCCACCCTGACATGCTGCGCTCTCTCCTGTCTCTCCACCCTGACATGCTGCGCTCTCTCCTGTCTCTCCACCCTGACATGCTGCTCTCTCTCCTGTCTCTCCACCCTGACATGCTGCGCTCTCTCCTCTCTCTCCACCCTGACACGCTGCTCTCTCTCCACCCTGACACGCTGCTCTCTCCTCTCTCCCCACCCTGACACGCTGCTCTCTCTCCTCTCTCTCCCCACCCTGACACGCTGCTCTCTCTCCCCACCCTGACACGCTGCTCTCTCTCCCCACTCTGACACGCTGCTCTCTCTCCTCTTTCTCCCCACCCTGACACGCTGCTCTCTCTCCACCCCGACATGCTCCTCTCTCCCCACCCTGACATGCTGCACTCTCTCCTGTCTCTCCACCCTGACATGCTGCACTCTCTCCTCTCTCTCCACCCTGACACGCTGCTCTCTCCCCACACTGACACGCTGCTCTCTCTCCTCTCTCCCCACTCTGACACGCTGCTCTCTCTCCACCCCGACATGCTCCTCTCTCCCCACCCTGACACGCTGCTCTCTCCTCTCTCTCCACCCTGGCACGCTGCTCTCTCTCCTCTCTCTCCACCCTGACACGCTGCTCTTTCCTCTCTCCCCACCCTGACAAGCTGCTCTCTCCTCTCTCTCCACCCTGACACGCTGCTCTCTCCTCTCTCTCCCCACCCTGACACGCTGCTCTCTCTCCTCTCTCTCTACCCTGACACGCTGCGCTCTCTCCACTCTCTCCACCCTGACACGCTGCTCTCTCCTCTCTCTCCCCACCCTGACACGCTGCTCTCTCCTCTCTCTCCCCACCCTGACACGCTGCTCTCTCTCCTCTCCCCACCCTGACACGCTGCTCTCTCCTCTCTCTCCACCCTGACACGCTGCTCTCTCTCCCCACCCTGACACGCTGCTCTCTCCTCTCTCTCTCTCCTCTCTCTCCCCACCCTGACACGCTGCTCTCTCCTCTCTCTCCCCACCCTGACACGCTGCTCTCTCCTCTCTCTCCCCACCCTGACACGCTGCTCTCTCTCCTCACCCTGACATGCTGCTCTCGCTCCTCTCTCCTCACCCTGACATGCTGCTCTCCACCCTGACACGCTGCTCTCTCTCCTCACCCTGACACGCTGCTCTCTCTCCTCTCTCCCCACCCTGACACGCTGCTCTCTCTCCCCACCCTGACACGCTGCTCTCTCTCCTCTCTCCCCACCCTGACACGCTGCTCTATCCTCTTTCTCCACCCTGACACGCTGCTCTCTCCTCTCTCTCCACCCTGACACGCTGCTCTCTCTCCTCTCCCCACCCTGACACGCTGCTCTCTCCTCTCTCTCCACCCTGACATGCTGCGCTCTCTCCTGTCTCTCCACCCTGACATGCTGCGCTCTCTCCTGTCTCTCCACCCTGACATGCTGCTCTCTCTCCTCTCTCTCCACCCTGACACGCTGCTCTCTCTCCCCTCTCTCTCCACCCTGACACGCTGCTCTCTCCTCTCTCTCCCCACCCTGACACGCTGCTCTCTCTCCTCTCTCTCTACCCTGACATGCTGCGCTCTCTCCACTCTCTCCACCCTGACACGCTGCTCTCTCTCCTCTTCCCACCCTGACACGCTGCTCTCTCTCCTCTCTCCACCCTGACACGCTGCTCTCTCCTCTCTCTCCACCCTGACACGCTGCTCTCTCTCCCCACCCTGACACGCTGCTCTCTCCTCTCTCTCTCCTCTCTCTCCCCACCCTGACACGCTGCTCTCTCCTCTCTCTCCCCACCCTGACACGCTGCTCTCTCCTCTCTCTCCCCACCCTGACACGCTGCTCTCTCTCCTCACCCTGACATGCTGCTCTCTCTTCTCTCTCCTCACCCTGACATGCTGCTCTCTCTCCACCCTGACACGCTGCTCTCTCCTCTCTCCTCACCCTGACACGCTGCTCTCTCCTCACCCTGACACGCTGCTCTCTCTCCTCACCCTGACACGCTGCTCTCTCTCCTCTCTCCCCACCCTGACACGCTGCTCTCTCTCCCCACCCTGACACGCTGCTCTCTCTCCTCTCTCCCCACCCTGACACGCTGCTCTATCCTCTTTCTCCACCCTGACACGCTGCTCTCTCCTCTCTCTCCACCCTGACACGCTGCTCTCTCTCCTCTCCCCACCCTGACACGCTGCTCTCTCCTCTCTCTCCACCCTGACATGCTGCGCTCTCTCCTGTCTCTCCACCCTGACATGCTGCGCTCTCTCCTCTCTCTCCACCCTGACATGCTGCTCTCTCTCCTGTCTCTCCACCCTGACATGCTGCGCTCTCTCCTCTCTCTCCACCCTGACACGCTGCTCTCTCTCTCCACCCTGACACACTGCTCTCTCCTCTCTCCCCACCCTGACACGCTGCTCTCTCTCCTCTCTCTCCCCACCCTGACACGCTGCTCTCTCTCCTCTCTCTCCCCACCCTGACACGCTGCTCTCTCTCCCCACCCTGACACGCTGCTCTCTCTCCCCACTCTGACACGCTGCTCTCTCTCCTCTTTCTCCCCACCCTGACACGCTGCTCTCTCTCCACCCCGACATGCTCCTCTCTCCCCACCCTGACATGCTGCACTCTCTCCTGTCTCTCCACCCTGACATGCTGCGCTCTCTCCTCTCTCTCCACCCTGACACGCTGCTCTCTCTCCACCCTGACACGCTGCTCTCTCTCCACCCTGACACGCTGCTCTCTCCCCACACTGACACGCTGCTCTCTCTCCTCTCTCCCCACTCTGACACGCTGCTCTCTCTCCACCCCGACATGCTCCTCTCTCCCCACCCTGACACGCTGCTCTCTCTCCTCTCTCTCCACCCTGACACGCTGCTCTTTCCTCTCTCCCCACCCTGACAAGCTGCTCTCTCCTCTCTCTCCACCCTTACACGCTGCTCTCTCCACCCTGACACGCTGCTCTCTCCTCTCTCTCCACCCTGACACACTGCTCTCTCTCCTCTCTCCCCACCCTGACACGCTGCTCTCTCCTCTCTCCCCACCCTGACACGCTGCTCTCTCTCCTCTCTCCCCACCCTGACAAACTGCTCTCTCCTCTTTCCCCACCCTGACACGCTGCTCTCTCCTCCTTCTCCACCCTGACACGCTGCTCTCTCCTCTCTCCCCACCCTTACACGCTGCTCTCTCCTCTCTCCCCACCCTTACACGCTGCTCTCTCCTCTCTCCCCACCCTGACACGCTGCTCTCTCTCCTCTCTCCCCACCCTGACACGCTGCTCTCTCCTCTTTCCCCACCCTGACACGCTGCTCTCTCTCCTCTCTCCACCCTGACACGCTGCTCTCTCTCCTCTCTCCCCACCCTGACACGCTGCTCTCTCTCCTCTCTCCCCACCCTGACACGCTGCCCTCTCTCCTCTCTCTCCCCACCCTGACACGCTGCTCTCTCTCCTCTCTCCCCACCCTGACACGCTGCTCTCTCTCCTCTCTTCCCACCCTGACACGCTGCTCTCTCTCCACCCTGACACGCTGCTCTCTCTCCACGCTGGCACGCTGCTCTCTCTCCACCCTGACACGCTGCTCTCTCCTCTCTCCCCACCCTGACACGCTGCTCTCTCCTCTCTCCCCACCCTGACACGCTGCTCTCTCCCCACCCTGACACGCTGCTCTCTCCTCTCTCTCCACCCTGACACGCTGCTCTCTCCTCTCTCCCCACCCTGACACGCTGCTCTCTCTCTCCTCTCTCTCCCCACCCTGACACGCTGCTCTCTCCTCTATCTCCACCCTGACACGCTGCTCTCTCTCCACCCTGACACGCTGCTCTCTACCCTCTCTCCACCCTGACACGCTGCTCTCTCCTCTCTCTCCACCCTGACACGCTGCTCTCTCTCCTCTCTCTCCACCCTGACACGCTGCTCTCTCTCCTCTCTCTCCACCCTGACACGCTGCTCTCTCTCCTCTCTCCCCACCCTGACAGGCTGCTCTCTCCTCTCTCCCCACCCTGACACGCTGCTCTCTCCTCTCTCTCCACCCTGACATGCTGCGCTCTCTCCTCTCTCTCCACCCTGACACGCTGCTCTCTCCTCTCTCTCCCCACCCTGACACGCTGCTCTCTCTCCTCTCTCTCCACCCTGACACGCTGCTCTCTCTCCTCTCTCTCCACCCTGACACGTTGCTCTCTCCTCTCTCTCCCCACCCTGACACGCTGCTCTCTCTCCTCTCTCTCTACCCTGACATGCTGCGCTCTCTCCACTCTCTCCACCCTGACACGCTGCTCTCTCCTCTCTCTCCCCACCCTGACACGCTGCTCTCTCTCCTCTCCCCACCCTGACACGCTGCTCTCTCTCCTCTCTCCACCCTGACACGCTGCTCTCTCCTCTCTCTCCACCCTGACACGCTGCTCTCTCTCCCCACCCTGACACGCTGCTCTCTCCTCTCTCTCTCTCCTCTCTCTCCCCACCCTGACACGCTGCTCTCTCCTCTCTCTCCCCACCCTGACACGCTGCTCTCTCCTCTCTCCTCTCTCTCCCCACCCTGACACGCTGCTCTCTCTCCTCACCCTGACATGCTGCTCTCGCTCCTCTCTCCTCACCCTGACATGCTGCTCTCTCTCCACCCTGACACGCTGCTCTCTCCTCTCTCCTCACCCTGACACGCTGCTCTCTCCTCACCCTGACACGCTGCTCTCTCTCCTCTCTCCCCACCCTGACACGCTGCTCTCTCTCCCCACCCTGACACGCTGCTCTATCCTCTTTCTCCACCCTGACACTCTGCTCTCTCCTCTCTCTCCACCCTGACACGCTGCTCTCTCTCCTCTCCCCACCCTGACACGCTGCTCTCTCCTCTCTCTCCACCCTGACATGCTGCGCTCTCTCCTGTCTCTCCACCCTGACATGCTGCGCTCTCTCCTGTCTCTCCACCCTGACATGCTGCTCTCTCTCCTCTCTCTCCACCCTGACACGCTGCTCTCTCTCCCCTCTCTCTCCACCCTGACACGCTGCTCTCTCCTCTCTCTCCCCAACCTGACACGCTGCTCTCTCTCCTCTCTCTCTACCCTGACATGCTGCGCTCTCTCCACTCTCTCCACCCTGACACGCTGCTCTCTCCTCTCTCTCCCCACCCTGACACGCTGCTCTCTCTCCTCTCCCCACCCTGACACGCTGCTCTCTCTCCTCTCTCCACCCTGACACGCTGCTCTCTCCTCTCTCTCCACCCTGACACGCTGCTCTCTCTCCCCACCCTGACACGCTGCTCTCTCCTCTCTCTCTCCTCTCTCTCCCCACCCTGACACGCTGCTTTCTCCTCTCTCTCCCCACCCTGACACGCTGCTCTCTCCTCTCTCTCCCCACCCTGACACGCTGCTCTCTCTCCTCACCCTGACATGCTGCTCTCTCTCCACCCTGACACGCTGCTCTCTCCTCTCTCCCCACCCTGACACGCTGCTCTCTCCTCACCCTGACACGCTGCTCTCTCTCCTCACCCTGACACGCTGCTCTCTCTCCTCTCTCCCCACCCTGACACGCTGCTCTCTCTCCCCACCCTGACACGCTGCTCTCTCTCCTCTCTCCCCACCCTGACACGCTGCTCTATCCTCTTTCTCCACCCTGACACGCTGCTCTCTCCTCTCTCTCCACCCTGACACGCTGCTCTCTCTCCTCTCCCCACCCTGACACGCTGCTCTCTCCTCTCTCTCCACCCTGACATGCTGCGCTCTCTCCTGTCTCTCCACCCTGACATGCTGCGCTCTCTCCTGTCTCTCCACCCTGACATGCTGCGCTCTCTCCTGTCTCTCCACCCTGACATGCTGCTCTCTCTCCAGTCTCTCCACCCTGACATGCTGCGCTCTCTCCTCTCTCTCCACCCTGACACGCTGCTCTCTCTCCACCCTGACACGCTGCTCTCTCCTCTCTCCCCACCCTGACACGCTGCTCTCTCTCCTCTCTCTCCCCACCCTGACACGCTGCTCTCTCTCCCCACCCTGACACGCTGCTCTCTCTCCCCACTCTGACACGCTGCTCTCTCTCCTCTTTCTCCACCCTGACACGCTGCTCTCTCTCCCCTCTCTCTCCACCCTGACACGCTGCTCTCTCCTCTCTCTCCCCACCCTGACACGCTGCTCTCTCTCCTCTCTCTCTACCCTGACATGCTGCGCTCTCTCCACTCTCTCCACCCTGACACGCTGCTCTCTCTCCTCTCCCCACCCTGACACGCTGCTCTCTCCTCTCTCTCCACCCTGACACGCTGCTCTCTCTCCCCACCCTGACACGCTGCTCTCTCCTCTCTCTCTCCTCTCTCTCCCCACCCTGACACGCTGCTCTCTCCTCTCTCTCCCCACCCTGACACGCTGCTCTCTCCTCTCTCTCCCCACCCTGACACGCTGCTCTCTCTCCTCACCCTGACATGCTGCTCTCTCTCCTCTCTCCTCACCCTGACATGCTGCTCTCTCTCCACCCTGACACGCTGCTCTCTCCTCTCTCCCCACCCTGACACGCTGCTCTCTCCTCACCCTGACACGCTGCTCTCTCTCCTCACCCTGACACGCTGCTCTCTCTCCTCTCTCCCCACCCTGACACGCTGCTCTCTCTCCCCACCCTGACACGCTGCTCTCTCTCCTCTCTCCCCACCCTGACACGCTGCTCTATCCTCTTTCTCCACCCTGACACGCTGCTCTCTCCTCTCTCTCCACCCTGACACGCTGCTCTCTCTCCTCTCCCCACCCTGACACGCTGCTCTCTCCTCTCTCTCCACCCTGACATGCTGCGCTCTCTCCTGTCTCTCCACCCTGACATGCTGCGCTCTCTCCTCTCTCTCCACCCTGACATGCTGCTCTCTCTCCTGTCTCTCCACCCTGACATGCTGCGCTCTCTCCTCTCTCTCCACCCTGACACGCTGCTCTCTCTCCACCCTGACACGCTGCTCTCTCCTCTCTCCCCACCCTGACACGCTGCTCTCTCTCCTCTCTCTCCCCACCCTGACACGCTGCTCTCTCTCCTCTCTCTCCCCACCCTGACACGCTGCTCTCTCTCCCCACCCTGACACGCTGCTCTCTCTCCCCACTCTGACACGCTGCTCTCTCTCCTCTTTCTCCCCACCCTGACACGCTGCTCTCTCTCCACCCCGACATGCTCCTCTCTCCCCACCCTGACATGCTGCACTCTCTCCTGTCTCTCCACCCTGACATGCTGCGCTCTCTTCTCTCTCTCCACCCTGACACGCTGCTCTCTCTCCACCCTGACACGCTGCTCTCTCCCCACACTGACACGCTGCTCTCTCTCCTCTCTCCCCACTCTGACACGCTGCTCTCTCTCCACCCCGACATGCTCCTCTCTCCCCACCCTGACACGCTGCTCTCTCTCCTCTCTCTCCACCCTGACACGCTGCTCTTTCCTCTCTCCCCACCCTGACAAGCTGCTCTCTCCTCTCTCTCCACCCTTACACGCTGCTCTCTCCACCCTGACACGCTGCTCTCTCCTCTCTCTCCACCCTGACACACTGCTCTCTCTCCTCTCTCCCCACCCTGACACGCTGCTCTCTCCTCTCTCCCCACCCTGACACGCTGCTCTCTCTCCTCTCTCCCCACCCTGACAAACTGCTCTCTCCTCTTTCCCCACCCTGACACGCTGCTCTCTCTCCTCTCTCCACCCTGACACGCTGCTCTCTCCTCTCTCCCCACCCTGACACGCTGCTCTCTCTCCTCTCTCCCCACCCTGACACGCTGCTCTCTCTCCTCTCTCCCCACCCTGACACGCTGCCCTCTCTCCTCTCTCTCCCCACCCTGACACGCTGCCCTCTCTCCTCTCTCTCCCCACCCTGACACGCTGCTCTCTCTCCTCTCTCCCCACCCTGACACGCTGCTCTCTCTCCACCCTGACACGCTGCTCTCTCCTCACCCTAACACGCTGCTCTCTCTCCACCCTGACACGCTGCTCTCTCTCCTCTCTCTCTCCCCACCCTGACACGCTGCTCTCTCCTCTCTCCCCACCCTGACACGCTGCTCTCTCTCCACCCTGACACGCTGCTCTCTCTCTCCTCTCTCTCCCCACCCTGACACGCTGCTCTCTCCTCTCTCTCCACCCTGACACGCTGCTCTCTCTCCACCCTGACACGCTGCTCTCTACCCTCTCTCCACCCTGACACGCTGCTCTCTCCTCTCTCTCCACCCTGACACGCTGCTCTCTCTCCACCCTGACACGCTGCTCTCTCCTCTCTCTCCACCCTGACACGCTGCTCTCTCCTCTCTCTCCACCCTGACACGCTGCTCTCTCCTCTTTCTCCACCCTGACACGCTGCTCTCTCCTCTCTCTCCACCCTGACACGCTGCTCTCTCCTCTCTCTCCACCCTGACATGCTGCTCTCTCCTCTCTCCCCACCCTGACACGCTGCTCTCTCCTCTCTCTCCACCCTGACACGCTGCTCTCTCCTCTCTCTCCACCCTGACACGCTGCTCTCTCCTCTCTCTCCACCCTGACACGCTGCTCTCTCCTCTCTCTCTCCACCCTGACACGCTGCTCTCTCTCCTCTCTCCCCACCCTGACACGCTGCTCTCTCCTCTCTCCCCACCCTTACACGCTGCTCTCTCCTCTCTCCCCACCCTTACACGCTGCTCTCTCCTCTCTCCCCACCCTTACACGCTGCTCTCTCCTCTCTCCCCACCCTTACACGCTGCTCTCTCCTCTCTCCCCACCCTGACATGCTGCTCTCTCTCCTCTCTCCCCACCCTGACACGCTGCTCTCTCCTCTTTCCCCACCCTGACACGCTGCTCTCTCTCCTCTCTCCACCCTGACACGCTGCTCTCTCTCCTCTCTCCCCACCCTGACACGCTGCTCTCTCTCCTCTCTCCCCACCCTGACACGCTGCCCTCTCTCCTCTCTCTCCCCACCCTGACACGCTGCTCTCTCTCCTCTCTCCCCACCCTGACACGCTGCTCTCTCTCCTCTCTTCCCACCCTGACACGCTGCTCTCTCTCCACCCTGACACGCTGCTCTCTCTCCACGCTGGCACGCTGCTCTCTCTCCACCCTGACACGCTGCTCTCTCCTCTCTCCCCACCCTGACACGCTGCTCTCTCCTCTCTCCCCACCCTGACACGCTGCTCTCTCCCCACCCTGACACGCTGCTCTCTCCTCTCTCTCCACCCTGACACGCTGCTCTCTCCTCTCTCCCCACCCTGACACGCTGCTCTCTCTCTCCTCTCTCTCCCCACCCTGACACGCTGCTCTCTCCTCTATCTCCACCCTGACACGCTGCTCTCTCTCCACCCTGACACGCTGCTCTCTACCCTCTCTCCACCCTGACACGCTGCTCTCTCCTCTCTCTCCACCCTGACACGCTGCTCTCTCTCCACCCTGACACGCTGCTCTCTCCTCTCTCTCTCTCCACCCTGACACGCTGCTCTCTCCTCTCTCTCCACCCTGACACGCTGCTCTCTCCTCTCTCTCCACCCTGACATGCTGCTCTCTCCTCTCTCTCCACCCTGACACGCTGCTCTCTCCTCTCTCCCCACCCTGACACGCTGCTCTCTCTCCTCTCTCTCCCCACCCTGACACGCTGCTCTCTCTCCTCTCTCTCCCCACCCTGACACGCTGCTCTCTCTCCACCCCGACATGCTCCTCTCTCCCCACCCTGACATGCTGCACTCTCTCCTGTCTCTCCACCCTGACATGCTGCGCTCTCTCCTCTCTCTCCACCCTGACACGCTGCTCTCTCTCCACCCTGACACGCTGCTCTCTCTCCACCCTGACACGCTGCTCTCTCCCCACACTGACACGCTGCTCTCTCTCCTCTCTCCCCACTCTGACACGCTGCTCTCTCTCCACCCCGACATGCTCCTCTCTCCCCACCCTGACACGCTGCTCTCTCTCCTCTCTCTCCACCCTGACACGCTGCTCTTTCCTCTCTCCCCACCCTGACAAGCTGCTCTCTCCTCTCTCTCCACCCTTACACGCTGCTCTCTCCACCCTGACACGCTGCTCTCCCCTCTCTCTCCACCCTGACACACTGCTCTCTCTCCTCTCTCCCCACCCTGACACGCTGCTCTCTCCTCTCTCCCCACCCTGACACGCTGCTCTCTCTCCTCTCTCCCCACCCTGACAAACTGCTCTCTCCTCTTTCCCCACCCTGACACGCTGCTCTCTCCTCCTTCTCCACCCTGACACGCTGCTCTCTCCTCTCTCCCCACCCTTACACGCTGCTCTCTCCTCTCTCCCCACCCTTACACGCTGCTCTCTCCTCTCTCCCCACCCTGACACGCTGCTCTCTCTCCTCTCTCCCCACCCTGACACGCTGCTCTCTCCTCTTTCCCCACCCTGACACGCTGCTCTCTCTCCTCTCTCCACCCTGACACGCTGCTCTCTCTCCTCTCTCCCCACCCTGACACGCTGCTCTCTCTCCTCTCTCCCCACCCTGACACGCTGCCCTCTCTCCTCTCTCTCCCCACCCTGACACGCTGCTCTCTCTCCTCTCTCCCCACCCTGACACGCTGCTCTCTCTCCTCTCTTCCCACCCTGACACGCTGCTCTCTCTCCACCCTGACACGCTGCTCTCTCTCCACGCTGGCACGCTGCTCTCTCTCCACCCTGACACGCTGCTCTCTCCTCTCTCCCCACCCTGACACGCTGCTCTCTCCTCTCTCCCCACCCTGACACGCTGCTCTCTCCCCACCCTGACACGCTGCTCTCTCCTCTCTCTCCACCCTGACACGCTGCTCTCTCCTCTCTCCCCACCCTGACACGCTGCTCTCTCTCTCCTCTCTCTCCCCACCCTGACACGCTGCTCTCTCCTCTATCTCCACCCTGACACGCTGCTCTCTCTCCACCCTGACACGCTGCTCTCTACCCTCTCTCCACCCTGACACGCTGCTCTCTCCTCTCTCTCCACCCTGACACGCTGCTCTCTCTCCTCTCTCTCCACCCTGACACGCTGCTCTCTCTCCTCTCTCTCCACCCTGACACGCTGCTCTCTCTCCTCTCTCCCCACCCTGACAGGCTGCTCTCTCCTCTCTCCCCACCCTGACACGCTGCTCTCTCCTCTCTCTCCACCCTGACATGCTGCGCTCTCTCCTCTCTCTCCACCCTGACACGCTGCTCTCTCCTCTCTCTCCCCACCCTGACACGCTGCTCTCTCTCCTCTCTCTCCACCCTGACACGCTGCTCTCTCTCCTCTCTCTCCACCCTGACACGTTGCTCTCTCCTCTCTCTCCCCACCCTGACACGCTGCTCTCTCTCCTCTCTCTCTACCCTGACATGCTGCGCTCTCTCCACTCTCTCCACCCTGACACGCTGCTCTCTCCTCTCTCTCCCCACCCTGACACGCTGCTCTCTCTCCTCTCCCCACCCTGACACGCTGCTCTCTCTCCTCTCTCCACCCTGACACGCTGCTCTCTCCTCTCTCTCCACCCTGACACGCTGCTCTCTCTCCCCACCCTGACACGCTGCTCTCTCCTCTCTCTCTCTCCTCTCTCTCCCCACCCTGACACGCTGCTCTCTCCTCTCTCTCCCCACCCTGACACGCTGCTCTCTCCTCTCTCCTCTCTCTCCCCACCCTGACACGCTGCTCTCTCTCCTCACCCTGACATGCTGCTCTCGCTCCTCTCTCCTCACCCTGACATGCTGCTCTCTCTCCACCCTGACACGCTGCTCTCTCCTCTCTCCTCACCCTGACACGCTGCTCTCTCCTCACCCTGACACGCTGCTCTCTCTCCTCTCTCCCCACCCTGACACGCTGCTCTCTCTCCCCACCCTGACACGCTGCTCTATCCTCTTTCTCCACCCTGACACTCTGCTCTCTCCTCTCTCTCCACCCTGACACGCTGCTCTCTCTCCTCTCCCCACCCTGACACGCTGCTCTCTCCTCTCTCTCCACCCTGACATGCTGCGCTCTCTCCTGTCTCTCCACCCTGACATGCTGCGCTCTCTCCTGTCTCTCCACCCTGACATGCTGCTCTCTCTCCTCTCTCTCCACCCTGACACGCTGCTCTCTCTCCCCTCTCTCTCCACCCTGACACGCTGCTCTCTCCTCTCTCTCCCCAACCTGACACGCTGCTCTCTCTCCTCTCTCTCTACCCTGACATGCTGCGCTCTCTCCACTCTCTCCACCCTGACACGCTGCTCTCTCCTCTCTCTCCCCACCCTGACACGCTGCTCTCTCTCCTCTCCCCACCCTGACACGCTGCTCTCTCTCCTCTCTCCACCCTGACACGCTGCTCTCTCCTCTCTCTCCACCCTGACACGCTGCTCTCTCTCCCCACCCTGACACGCTGCTCTCTCCTCTCTCTCTCCTCTCTCTCCCCACCCTGACACGCTGCTTTCTCCTCTCTCTCCCCACCCTGACACGCTGCTCTCTCCTCTCTCTCCCCACCCTGACACGCTGCTCTCTCTCCTCACCCTGACATGCTGCTCTCTCTCCACCCTGACACGCTGCTCTCTCCTCTCTCCCCACCCTGACACGCTGCTCTCTCCTCACCCTGACACGCTGCTCTCTCTCCTCACCCTGACACGCTGCTCTCTCTCCTCTCTCCCCACCCTGACACGCTGCTCTCTCTCCCCACCCTGACACGCTGCTCTCTCTCCTCTCTCCCCACCCTGACACGCTGCTCTATCCTCTTTCTCCACCCTGACACGCTGCTCTCTCCTCTCTCTCCACCCTGACACGCTGCTCTCTCTCCTCTCCCCACCCTGACACGCTGCTCTCTCCTCTCTCTCCACCCTGACATGCTGCGCTCTCCCCTGTCTCTCCACCCTGACATGCTGCGCTCTCTCCTGTCTCTCCACCCTGACATGCTGCGCTCTCTCCTGTCTCTCCACCCTGACATGCTGCTCTCTCTCCTGTCTCTCCACCCTGACATGCTGCGCTCTCTCCTCTCTCTCCACCCTGACACGCTGCTCTCTCTCCACCCTGACACGCTGCTCTCTCCTCTCTCCCCACCCTGACACGCTGCTCTCTCTCCTCTCTCTCCCCACCCTGACACGCTGCTCTCTCTCCCCACCCTGACACGCTGCTCTCTCTCCCCACTCTGACACGCTGCTCTCTCTCCTCTTTCTCCACCCTGACACGCTGCTCTCTCTCCCCTCTCTCTCCACCCTGACACGCTGCTCTCTCCTCTCTCTCCCCACCCTGACACGCTGCTCTCTCTCCTCTCTCTCTACCCTGACATGCTGCGCTCTCTCCACTCTCTCCACCCTGACACGCTGCTCTCTCTCCTCTCCCCACCCTGACACGCTGCTCTCTCTCCTCTCTCCACCCTGACACGCTGCTCTCTCCTCTCTCTCCACCCTGACACGCTGCTCTCTCTCCCCACCCTGACACGCTGCTCTCTCCTCTCTCTCTCCTCTCTCTCCCCACCCTGACACGCTGCTCTCTCCTCTCTCTCCCCACCCTGACACGCTGCTCTCTCCTCTCTCTCCCCACCCTGACACGCTGCTCTCTCTCCTCACCCTGACATGCTGCTCTCTCTCCTCTCTCCTCACCCTGACATGCTGCTCTCTCTCCACCCTGACACGCTGCTCTCTCCTCTCTCCCCACCCTGACACGCTGCTCTCTCCTCACCCTGACACGCTGCTCTCTCTCCTCACCCTGACACGCTGCTCTCTCTCCTCTCTCCCCACCCTGACACGCTGCTCTCTCTCCCCACCCTGACACGCTGCTCTCTCTCCTCTCTCCCCACCCTGACACGCTGCTCTATCCTCTTTCTCCACCCTGACACGCTGCTCTCTCCTCTCTCTCCACCCTGACACGCTGCTCTCTCTCCTCTCCCCACCCTGACACGCTGCTCTCTCCTCTCTCTCCACCCTGACATGCTGCGCTCTCTCCTGTCTCTCCACCCTGACATGCTGCGCTCTCTCCTCTCTCTCCACCCTGACATGCTGCTCTCTCTCCTGTCTCTCCACCCTGACATGCTGCGCTCTCTCCTCTCTCTCCACCCTGACACGCTGCTCTCTCTCCACCCTGACACGCTGCTCTCTCCTCTCTCCCCACCCTGACACGCTGCTCTCTCTCCTCTCTCTCCCCACCCTGACACGCTGCTCTCTCTCCTCTCTCTCCCCACCCTGACACGCTGCTCTCTCTCCCCACCCTGACACGCTGCTCTCTCTCCCCACTCTGACACGCTGCTCTCTCTCCTCTTTCTCCCCACCCTGACACGCTGCTCTCTCTCCACCCCGACATGCTCCTCTCTCCCCACCCTGACATGCTGCACTCTCTCCTGTCTCTCCACCCTGACATGCTGCGCTCTCTTCTCTCTCTCCACCCTGACACGCTGCTCTCTCTCCACCCTGACACGCTGCTCTCTCCCCACACTGACACGCTGCTCTCTCTCCTCTCTCCCCACTCTGACACGCTGCTCTCTCTCCACCCCGACATGCTCCTCTCTCCCCACCCTGACACGCTGCTCTCTCTCCTCTCTCTCCACCCTGACACGCTGCTCTTTCCTCTCTCCCCACCCTGACAAGCTGCTCTCTCCTCTCTCTCCACCCTTACACGCTGCTCTCTCCACCCTGACACGCTGCTCTCTCCTCTCTCTCCACCCTGACACACTGCTCTCTCTCCTCTCTCCCCACCCTGACACGCTGCTCTCTCCTCTCTCCCCACCCTGACACGCTGCTCTCTCTCCTCTCTCCCCACCCTGACAAACTGCTCTCTCCTCTTTCCCCACCCTGACACGCTGCTCTCTCTCCTCTCTCCACCCTGACACGCTGCTCTCTCCTCTCTCCCCACCCTGACACGCTGCTCTCTCTCCTCTCTCCCCACCCTGACACGCTGCTCTCTCTCCTCTCTCCCCACCCTGACACGCTGCCCTCTCTCCTCTCTCTCCCCACCCTGACACGCTGCCCTCTCTCCTCTCTCTCCCCACCCTGACACGCTGCTCTCTCTCCTCTCTCCCCACCCTGACACGCTGCTCTCTCTCCACCCTGACACGCTGCTCTCTCCTCACCCTAACACGCTGCTCTCTCTCCACCCTGACACGCTGCTCTCTCTCCTCTCTCTCTCCCCACCCTGACACGCTGCTCTCTCCTCTCTCCCCACCCTGACACGCTGCTCTCTCTCCACCCTGACACGCTGCTCTCTCTCTCCTCTCTCTCCCCACCCTGACACGCTGCTCTCTCCTCTCTCTCCACCCTGACACGCTGCTCTCTCTCCACCCTGACACGCTGCTCTCTACCCTCTCTCCACCCTGACACGCTGCTCTCTCCTCTCTCTCCACCCTGACACGCTGCTCTCTCTCCACCCTGACACGCTGCTCTCTCCTCTCTCTCCACCCTGACACGCTGCTCTCTCCTCTCTCTCCACCCTGACACGCTGCTCTCTCCTCTCTCTCCACCCTGACACGCTGCTCTCTCCTCTCTCTCCACCCTGACACGCTGCTCTCTCCTCTCTCTCCACCCTGACACGCTGCTCTCTCCTCTCTCTCCACCCTGACATGCTGCTCTCTCCTCTCTCCCCACCCTGACACGCTGCTCTCTCCTCTCTCTCCACCCTGACACGCTGCTCTCTCCTCTCTCTCCACCCTGACACGCTGCTCTCTCCTCTCTCTCCACCCTGACACGCTGCTCTCTCCTCTCTCTCCACCCTGACACGCTGCTCTCTCCTCTCTCTCCACCCTGACACGCTGCTCTCTCCTCTCTCTCCACCCTGACACGCTGCTCTCTCCTCTCTCTCCACCCTGACACGCTGCTCTCTCTCCTCTCTCCCCACCCTGACACGCTGCTCTCTCCTCTCTCCCCACCCTTACACGCTGCTCTCTCCTCTTTCCCCACCCTTACACGCTGCTCTCTCCTCTCTCCCCACCCTTACACGCTGCTCTCTCCTCTCTCCCCACCCTTACACGCTGCTCTCTCCTCTCTCCCCACCCTGACATGCTGCTCTCTCTCCTCTCTCCCCACCCTGACACGCTGCTCTCTCCTCTTTCCCCACCCTGACACGCTGCTCTCTCTCCTCTCTCCACCCTGACACGCTGCTCTCTCTCCTCTCTCCCCACCCTGACACGCTGCTCTCTCTCCTCTCTCCCCACCCTGACACGCTGCCCTCTCTCCTCTCTCTCCCCACCCTGACACGCTGCTCTCTCTCCTCTCTCCCCACCCTGACACGCTGCTCTCTCTCCTCTCTTCCCACCCTGACACGCTGCTCTCTCTCCACCCTGACACGCTGCTCTCTCTCCACGCTGGCACGCTGCTCTCTCTCCACCCTGACACGCTGCTCTCTCCTCTCTCCCCACCCTGACACGCTGCTCTCTCCTCTCTCCCCACCCTGACACGCTGCTCTCTCCCCACCCTGACACGCTGCTCTCTCCTCTCTCTCCACCCTGACACGCTGCTCTCTCCTCTCTCCCCACCCTGACACGCTGCTCTCTCTCTCCTCTCTCTCCCCACCCTGACACGCTGCTCTCTCCTCTATCTCCACCCTGACACGCTGCTCTCTCTCCACCCTGACACGCTGCTCTCTACCCTCTCTCCACCCTGACACGCTGCTCTCTCCTCTCTCTCCACCCTGACACGCTGCTCTCTCTCCACCCTGACACGCTGCTCTCTCCTCTCTCTCTCTCCACCCTGACACGCTGCTCTCTCCTCTCTCTCCACCCTGACACGCTGCTCTCTCCTCTCTCTCCACCCTGACATGCTGCTCTCTCCTCTCTCTCCACCCTGACACGCTGCTCTCTCCTCTCTCCCCACCCTGACACGCTGCTCTCTCCTCTCTCTCTCCACCCTGACACGCTGCTCTCTCCTCTCTCTCCACCCTGACACGCTGCTCTCTCCTCTCTCTCCACCCTGACACGCTGCTCTCTCCTCTCTCTCCACCCTGACACGCTGCTCTCTCCTCTCTCTCCACCCTGACACGCTGCTCTCTCCTCTCTCTCCACCCTGACACGCTGCTCTCTCTCCTCTCTCCCCACCCTGACACGCTGCTCTCTCCTCTCTCCCCACCCTGACACGCTGCTCTCTCCTCTCTACCCACCCTGACACGCTGCTCTCTCTCCTCTCTCCCCACCCTGACACGCTGCTCTCTCCTCTTTCCCCACCCTGACACGCTGCTCTCTCTCCTCTCTCCACCCTGACACGCTGCTCTCTCTCCTCTCTCCCCACCCTGACACGCTGCTCTCTCTCCTCTCTCCCCACCCTGACACGCTGCTCTCTCTCCTCTCTCCCCACCCTGACACGCTGCTCTCTCTACTCTCTCCCCACCCTGACACGCTGCCCTCTCTCCTCTCTCTCCCCACCCTGACACGCTGCTCTCTCTCCTCTCTCCCCACCCTGACACGCTGCTCTCTCTCCTCTCTCCCCACCCTGACACGCTGCTCTCTCTCCTCTCTCCCCACCCTGACACGCTGCTCTCTCTCCTCTCTTCCCACCCTGACACGCTGCTCAATCTCCACCCTGACACGCTGCTCTCTCTCCACCCTGACACGCTGCTCTCTCCTCACCCTAACACGCTGCTCTCTCTCCACCCTGACACGCTGCTCTCTCTCCACCCTGACACGCTGCTCTCTCTCCACCCTGACACGCTGCTCTCTCTCCTCCCTGACACGCTGCTCTCTCTCCTCTCTCCCCATGCTGACACGCTGCTCTCTCTCTCCCCACCCTGACACGCTGATCTCTCCTCTCTCCCCACCCTGACACGCTGCTCTCTCTCCCCACCCTGACACGTTGCTCTCTCTCCCCACCCTGACACGCTGCTCTCTCTCTCCTCTCTCTCCCCACCCTGACACGCTGCTCTCTCCTCTCTCTCTCCACCCTGACACGCTGCTCTCTCTCCACCCTGACACGCTGCTCTCTCCACCCTGACACGCTGCTCTCTCCTCTCTCTCCACCCTGACACGCTGCTCTCTCCTCTCTCCCCACCCTGACACGCTGCTCTCTCCTCTCTCTCCACCCTGACACGCTGCTCTCTCTCCTCTCTCTCCACCCTGACACGCTGCTCTCTCTCCTCTCTCCCCACCCTGACAGGCTGCTCTCTCCTCTCTCCCCACCCTGACATGCTGCTCTCTCTCCTCTCTCCCCACCCTGACACACTGCTCTCTCCTCTTTCCCCACCCTGACACGCTGCTCTCTCTCCCCACCCTGACACGCTGCTCTCTCCTCTCTCTCCCCACCCTGACACGCTGCTCTCTCCTCTCTCTCTCCACCCTGACACGCTGCTCTCTCTCCTCTCTCCCCACCCTGACATGCTGCTCTCTCCTCTCTCCCCACCCTGACACGCTGCTCTCTCTCCTCTCTCCCCACCCTGACACACTGCTCTCTCCTCTTTCCCCACCCTGACACGCTGCTCTCTCTCCTCTCTCCACCCTGACACGCTGCTCTCTCCCCACCCTGACACGCTGCTCTCTCTCCTCTCTCCCCACCCTGACACGCTGCTCTCTCTCCTCTCTCCCCACCCTGACACGCTGCCCTCTCTCCTCTCTCTCCCCACCCTGACACGCTGCTCTCACCTCTCTCTCCACTCTGACACGCTGCTCTCTCTCCTCACCCTGACACGCTGCTCTCTCTCTCCTCACCCTGACACGCTGCTCTCTCTCTCCTCTCTCCCCACCCTGACACGCTGCTCTCTTCTCTCTCCCCACCCTGACACGCTTCTCTCTCTCCTCTCTCTCCCCACCCTGACACGCTGCTCTCTCCTCTCTTCCCACCCTGACACGCTGCTCTCTCTCCTCTCTCTCCCCACCCTGACACGCTGCTCTCTCTCCTCTCTCCCCACCCGGACACGATGATCTCTACTCTCTCCCCACCCTGACACGCTGCTCTCTACTCTCTCCCCAACCTGACACACTGCTCTCTCTCCTCTCCCCACCCTGGCACGCTACTCTCTCTCCACCCTGATACGCTGCTCTCACCTCTCTCTCCACCCTGACACGCTGCTCTCTCTCCTCACCCTGACACGCTGCTCTCTCTCCTCTCTCCCCACCCTGACACGCTGCTCTCTTCTCTCTCCCCACCCTGACACGCTGCTCTCTTCTCTCTCCCCACCCTGACACGCTTCTCTCTCTCCTCTCTCTCCCCACCCTGACACGCTGCTCTCTCCTCTCTCCCCACCCTGACACGCTGCTCTCCTCTCTCTCCCCACCCTGCTCTCTCTCCTCACCCTGAAACGCTGCTCTCTCTCCCCACCCTGACACGCTGCTCTCTCCACCCTGACACGCTGCTCTCTCCACCCTGACACGCTGCTCTCTCCACCCTGACACGCTGCTCTCTCCACCCTGACACGCTGCTCTCTCCACCCTGACACGCTACTCTCTCCTCTCTCTCCACCCTGACACGCTGCTCTCTCCTCTCTCTCCACCCTGACACGCTGCTCTCTCCTCTCTCTCCACCCTGACACGCTGCTCTCTCCTCTCTCTCCACCCTGACACGCTGCTCTCTCTCCTCTCTCGCCACCCTGACACGCTGCTCTCTCTCCTCTCTCCCCACCCTGACATGCTGCTCTCTCCTCTCTCCCCACCCTGACACGCTGCTCTCTCCTCTCTCTCCCCACCCTGACACGCTGCTCTCTCCTCTCTCTCCCCACCCTGACACGCTGCTCTCTCCTCTCTCTCCCCACCCTGACACGCTGCTCTCTCCTCTCTCTCCCCACCCTGACACGCTGCTCTCTCCTCTCTCTCCCCACCCTGACATGCTGCTCTCTCCCCACCCTGGCACGCTGCTCTCTCCTCTCTCTCCCCACCCTGACACGCTGCTCTCTCCTCTCTCTCCCCACCCTGACACGCTGCTCTCTCCTCTCTCTCCACCCTGACACGCTGCTCTCTACTCTCTCCCCACCCTGACACGCTGCTCTCTCTCCTCTCCCCACCCTGGCACGCTGCTCTCTCTCCACCCTGATACGCTGCTCTCACCTCTCTCTCCACCCTGACACGCTGCTCTCTCTCCTCACCCTGACATGCTGCTCTCTCTCCTCTCTCCTCTCTCCTCACCCTGACATGCTGCTCTCTCTCCTCTCTCCCCACCCTGACACGCTGCTCTCTTCTCTCTCCCCACCCGGACACGCTGCTCTCTCCTCTCTTTCCACCCTGACACGCTGCTCTCTCCCCACCCTGACACGCTTCACTCTCTCCTCTCTCTCCCCACCCTGACACGCTGCTCTCTCCTCTCTCCCCACCCTGACACGCTGCTCTCTCTCCCCATCCTGCTCTCTCTCCTCACCCTGAAACGCTGCTCTCTCTCCCCACCCTGACACGCTGCTCTCTCTCCTCTCTCTTCACCCTGACACACTGCTCTCTCTCCCCACCCTGACACGCTGCTCTCTCCTCTCTCTCCCCACCCTGACACGCTGCTCTCTCCTCTCTCCCCACCCTGACACGCTGCTCTCTCCTCTCTCCCCAACCTGACACGCTGCTCTCTCCTCCCTCCCCACCCTGACACGCTGCTCTCTCCTCTCTCTCCCCACCCTGACACGCTGCTCTCTCTCCTCTCTCTCCCCACCCTGACACGCTGCTCTCTCTCCTCTCTCTCCCCACCCTGACACGCTGCTCTCTCTCTTCTCTTCCCACCCTGACACGCTGCTCTCTCTCCCCACCCTGACACGCTGCTCTCTCCTCTCTCTCCCCACCCTGACACGCTGCTCTCTCTCCCCACCCTGACACGCTGCTCTCTCACCTCTCTCCCCACCCTGACACGCTGCTCTCTCTCCTCTCTCCCCACCCTGACACGCTGCTCATTCCTCTCTCTCCACCTTGACACGCTGCTCTCTCTCCTCACCCTGACACGCTGCTCTCTCCTCTCTCTCCACCCTGACACGCTGCTCTCTCCTCTCTCTCTCCACCCTGACACGCTGCTCTCTCTCCTCTCTCTCCACCCTGACACGCTGCTCTCTCTCCACCCTGACACGCTGCTCTCTCCTCTCTCTCTCCCCCCCACCCTGACACGCTGCTCTCTCCTCTCTCTCCACCCTGACACGCTGCTCTCTCCTCTCTCTCCACCCTGACACCCTGCTCTCTCTCCTCTCTCCACCCTGACACGCTGCTCTCTCCTTTCTCTCCACCCTGACACGCTGCTCTCTCCTCTCTCTCCCCACCCTGACACGCTGCTCTCTCCTCTCTCTCTCCCCACCCTGACACGCTGCTCTCTCCTCTCTCTCTCCCCACCCTGACACGCTGCTCTCTCTCTTCTCTCCCCACCCTGACATGCTGCTTTCTCTCCTCTCTCCCCACCCTGACATGCTGCTTTCTCTCCTCTCTCCCCACCCTGACACGCTGCTCTCTCCTCTTTCCCCACCCTGACACGCTGCTCTCTCTCTCTACCCTGATACGCTGCTCTCTCTCCTTTCTCTCCACCCTGACACGCTGCTCTCTCCTCTCTCTCCACCCTGACACACTGCTCTCTCTCCCCTCTCCACCCTGATACACTGCTCTCTCCTCTCCCCACCCTGACACACTGCTCTCTCCTCTCTCTCCCCACCCTGACAAGCTGCTCTCTCCTCTCTCTCCCCACCCTGACACGCTGCTCTCTTTCCTCTCTCTCTCTCTCCACCCTGACACGCTGCTCTCTCTCCTTTCTCTCTCCTCCCCGACACGCTGCTCTCTCTCCTCTCTCCCCACCCCGACATGCTGCTCTCTCTCCACCCAACACGCTGCTCTCTCCTAACTCTCTACCCTGACATGCTGCTCTCTCTCCTCTCTCTCCACCCTGACACACTGCTCTCTCTCCCCACCCTGACACGCTGCTCTCTCTCCTCTCTCTCCACCCTGACACACTGCTCTCTCTCCACCCTGACACGCTGCTCTCTCTCCTCTCTCCCCACCCTGCTCTCTCTCCCCACCCTGACACGCTGCTCTCTCTCCTCTCTCCCCACCCTGACACGCTGCTCTCTCTCCATCCTGACACGCAGCTCTCTCTCCTCTCTCCCCCCACCCTGACGCTGCTCTCTCCTCTCTCTCCACCCTGACACACTGCTCTCTCTCCACCCTGACACACTGCTCTCTCTCCTCTCTCCACCCTGACACGCTGCTCTCTCTCCTCTTTCTCCACCGTGACACGCTGCTCTCTCTCCTCTCTCTCCACCCTGACACGCTGCTCTCTCTCCTCTCTCTACCCACCCTGACACGCTGCACTCTCCCCTCTCTCTCCCCACCCTGACACGCTGCACTCTCCCCTCCCTCTCCACCCTGACACGCTGCTCTCTCCTCTCTCCCCACCCTGATATGCTGCTCTCTCTCCTCTCTTCCCACCCTGACACGCTGCTCTCTCTTCACCCTGACACGCTGCTCTCTCCTCACCCTAACACGCTGCTCTCTCTCCACCCTGACACGCTGCTCTCTCTCCTCTCTCTCTCCCCACCCTTACACGCTGATCTCTCCTCTCTCCCCACCCTGACACGCTGCTCTCTCTCCACCCTGACACGCTGCTCTCTCCTCTCTCCCCACCCTTACACGCTGCTCTCTCTCCCCACCCTGACACGCTGCTCTCTCTCTCCCCACCCTGACACGCTGCTCTCTCTCCACCCTGACACGCTGCTCTCTCTCCACCCTGACACGCTGCTCTCTCTCCACCCTGACATGCTGCTCTCTCTCCACCCTGACACGCTGCTCTCTCTCCTCCCTGACACGCTGCTCTCTCTCCTCTCTCCCCACCCTGACACGCTGCTCTCTCTCCTCTCTCCCCATGCTGACACGCTGCTCTCTCTCCTCTCTCTCTCTCTCTCCCCACCCTGACACGCTGCTCTCTCTCCCCACCCTGACACGCTGCTCTCTCTCTCCTCTCTCTCCCCACCCTGACACGCTGCTCTCTCCTCTCTCTCCACCCTGACACGCTGCTCTCTCTCCACCCTGACACGCTGCTCTCTCTCCACCCTGACACGCTGCTCTCTCTCCACCCTGACACGCTGCTCTCTCTCCACCCTGACACGCTGCTCTCTCCTCTCTCTCCACCCTGACACGCTGCTCTCTCCTCTCTCTCCACCCTGACACGCTGCTCTCTCCTCTCTCCCCACCCTGACACGCTGCTCTCTCCTCTCTCTCTCCACCCTGACACGCTGCTCTCTCTCCTCTCTCTCCACCCTGACACGCTGCTCTCTCTCCTCTCTCCCCACCCTGACAGGCTGCTCTCTCCTCTCTCTCTCCCCACCCTTACACGCTGATCTCTCCTCTCTCCCCACCCTGACACGCTGCTCTCTCTCCACCCTGACACGCTGCTCTCTCCTCTCTCCCCACCCTTACACGCTGCTCTCTCTCCCCACCCTGACACGCTGCTCTCTCTCTCCCCACCCTGACACGCTGCTCTCTCTCCACCCTGACACGCTGCTCTCTCTCCACCCTGACACGCTGCTCTCTCTCCACCCTGACACGCTGCTCTCTCTCCACCCTGACACGCTGCTCTCTCTCCTCCCTGACACGCTGCTCTCTCTCCTCTCTCCCCACCCTGACACGCTGCTCTCTCTCCTCTCTCCCCATGCTGACACGCTGCTCTCTCTCCTCTCTCTCTCTCCCCACCCTGACACGCTGCTCTCTCTCCCCACCCTGACACGCTGCTCTCTCTCTCCTCTCTCTCCCCACCCTGACACGCTGCTCTCTCCTCTCTCTCCACCCTGACACGCTGCTCTCTCTCCACCCTGACACGCTGCTCTCTCTCCACCCTGACACGCTGCTCTCTCTCCACCCTGACACGCTGCTCTCTCTCCACCCTGACACGCTGCTCTCTCCTCTCTCTCCACCCTGACACGCTGCTCTCTCCTCTCTCTCCACCCTGACACGCTGCTCTCTCCTCTCTCCCCACCCTGACACGCTGCTCTCTCCTCTCTCTCTCCACCCTGACACGCTGCTCTCTCTCCTCTCTCTCCACCCTGACACGCTGCTCTCTCTCCTCTCTCCCCACCCTGACAGGCTGCTCTCTCCTCTCTCCCCACCCTGACACGCTGCTCTCTCCTCTCTCTCCCCACCCTGACACGCTGCTCTCTCCTCTCTCTCCACCCTGACACGCTGCTCTTTCTCCACCCTGACACGCTGCTCTCTCTCCTCTCTCTCCACCCTGACACGCTGCTCTTTCCTCTCTCCCCACCCTGACACGCTGCTCTCTCCTCTCTCTCCCCACCCTGACACGCTGCTCTCTCCTCTCTCTCCACCCTGACACGCTGCTCTTTCTCCACCCTTACACGCTGCTCTCTCCTCTCTCTCCACCCTGACACGCTGCTCTCTCTCCTCTCTCTCCACCCTGACACGCTGCTCTCTCTCCTCTCTCCCCACCCTGACATGCTGCTCTCTCCTCTCTCCCCACCCTGACACGCTGCTCTCTCTCCTCTCTCCCCACCCTGGCACACTGCTCTCTCCTCTTTCCCCACCCTGACACGCTGCTCTCTCTCCTCTCTCCACCCTGACACGCTGCTCTCTCCCCACCCTGACACGCTGCTCTCTCTCCTCTCTCCCCACCCTGACACGCTGCCCTCTCTCTCCCCACCCTGACACGCTGCTCTCTCTCCTCTCTCCCCACCCTGACACGCTGCTCTCTCTCCTCTCTCCCCACCCTGACACGCTGCCCTCTCCCCTCTCTCTCCCCACCCTGACACGCTGCTCTCACCTCTCTCTCCACCCTGACACGCTGCTCTCTCTCCTCTCTCCTCACCCTGACACGCTGCTCTCTCTCCCCACCCTGACACGCTTCTCTTTCTCCTCTCTCTCCCCACCCTGACACGCTGCTCTCTCCTCTCTCCCCACCCTGACACGCTGCTCTCCTCTCTCTCCCCACCCTGCTCTCTCTCCTCACCCTGAAACGCTGCTCTCTCTCCCCACCCTGACACGCTGCTCTCTCCACCCTGACACGCTGCTCTCTCCACCCTGACACGCTGCTCTCTCCACCCTGACACGCTGCTCTCTCCTCACCCTAACACGCTGCTCTCTCTCCACCCTGACACGCTGCTCTCTCTCCTCTCTCTCTCCCCACCCTTACATGCTGATCTCTCCTCTCTCCCCACCCTGACACGCTGCTCTCTCTCCACCCTGACACGCTGCTCTCTCCTCTCTCCCCACCCTGACACGCTGCTCTCTCTCCCCACCCTGACACGCTGCTCTCTCTCTCTCCACCCTGACACGCTGCTCTCTCTCCACCCTGACACGCTGCTCTCTCTCCACACTGACACGCTGCTCTCTCTCCACCCTGACACGCTGCTCTCTCTCCACCCTGACACGCTGCTCTCTCCTCACCCTAACACGCTGCTCTCTCTCCACCCTGACACGCTGCTCTCTCTCCTCTCTCCCCACCCTGACACGCTGCTCTCTCTCCTCTCTCCCCATGCTGACACGCTGCTCTCTCTCCTCTCTCTCTCTCCCCACCCTGACACGCTGCTCTCTCTCTCCTCTCTCTCCCCACCCTGACACGCTGCTCTCTCCTCTCTCTCCACCCTGACACGCTGCTCTCTCTCCACCCTGACACGCTGCTCTCTCTCCACCCTGACACGCTGCTCTCTCTCCACCCTGACACGCTGCTCTCTCTCCACCCTGACACGCTGCTCTCTCCACCCTGACACGCTGCTCTCTCCTCTCTCTCCACCCTGACATGCTGCTCTCTCCTCTCTCTCCACCCTGACACGCTGCTCTCTCCTCTCTCCCCACCCTGACACGCTGCTCTCTCCTCTCTCTCCACCCTGACACGCTGCTCTCTCTCCTCTCTCTCCACCCTGACACGCTGCTCTCTCTCCTCTCTCCCCACCCTGACAGGCTGCTCTCTCCTCTCTCCCCACCCTGACACGCTGCTCTCTCCTCTCTCTCCCCACCCTGACACGCTGCTCTCTCCTCTCTCTCCCCACCCTGACACGCTGCTCTCTCCTCTCTCTCCACCCTGACACGCTGCTCTTTCTCCACCCTGACACGCTGCTCTCTCTCCACCCTGGCACGCTGCTCTCTCTCCACCCTGGCACGCTGCTCTCTCTCCACCCTGGCACGCTGCTCTCTCTCCTCTCTCTCCACCCTGACAAGCTGCTCTTTCCTCTCTCCCCACCCTGACACGCTGCTCTCTCCTCTCTCTCCACCCTTACACGCTGCTCTCTCCTCTCTCTCCACCCTGACACGCTGCTCTCTCTCCTCTCTCTCCACCCTGACACACTGCTCTCTCCTCTTTCCCCACCCTGACACGCTGCTCTCTCTCTCCTCTCTCCCCACCCTGACACGCTGCTCTCTCTCCTCTCTCCCCACCCTGACACGCTGCCCTCTCTCTCCCCACCCTGACACGCTGCTCTCTCTCTCCTCTCTCCCCACCCTGACACGCTGCTCTCTCTCCTCTCTCCCCACCCTGACACGCTGCCCTCTCTCCTCTCTCTCCCCACCCTGACACGCTGCCCTCTCTCCTCTCTCTCCCCACCCTGACACGCTGCTCTCACCTCTCTCTCCACCCTGACACGCTGCTCTCTCTCCTCTCTCCTCACCCTGACACGCTGCTCTCTCTCCCCACCCTGACACGCTTCTCTCTCTCCTCTCTCTCCCCACCCTGACACGCTGCTCTCTCCTCTCTCCCCACCCTGACACGCTGCTCTCCTCTCTCTCCCCACCCTGCTCTCTCTCCTCACCCTGAAACGCTGCTCTCTCTCCCCACCCTGACACGCTGCTCTCTCCACCCTGACACGCTGCTCTCTCCACCCTGACACGCTGCTCTCTCCACCCTGACACGCTGCTCTCTCCACCCTGACACGCTGCTCTCTCCTCTCTCTCCACCCTGACACGCTGCTCTCTCCTCTCTCTCCACCCTGACACGCTGCTCTCTCTCCTCTCTCGCCACCCTGACACGCTGCTCTCTCTCCTCTCTCCCCACCCTGACACGCTGCTCTCTCTCCTCTCTCCCCACCCTGACACGCTGCTCTCTCTCCTCTCTCCCCACCCTGACACGCTGCTCTCTCCTCTCTCTCCCCACCCTGACACGCTGCTCTCTCCTCTCTCTCCCCACCCTGACACGCTGCTCTCTCCTCTCTCTCCCCACCCTGACACGCTGCTCTCTCCTCTCTCTCCCCACCCTGACACGCTGCTCTCTCCTCTCTCTCCCCACCCTGACACGCTGCTCTCTCCCCACCCTGACACGCTGCTCTCTCCTCTCTCTCCCCACCCTGACACGCTGCTCTCTCCTCTCTCTCCCCACCCTGACACGCTGCTCTCTCCTCTCTCTCCACCCTGACACGCTGCTCTCTACTCTCTCCCCACCCTGACACGCTGCTCTCTCTCCTCTCCCCACCCTGGCACGCTGCTCTCTCTCCACCCTGATACGCTGCTCTCACCTCTCTCTCCACCCTGACACGCTGCTCTCTCTCCTCACCCTGACACGCTGCTCTCTCTCCTCTCTCCCCACCCTGACACGCTGCTCTCTTCTCTCTCCCCACCCTGACACGCTGCTCTCTCCTCTCTTCCCACCCTGACACGCTGCTCTCTCCCCACCCTGACAGGCTGCGCTCTCCTCTCTCCCCACCCTGACACGCTGCTCTCTCCTCTCTCTCCCCACCCTGACACGCTGCTCTCTCCTCTCTCTCCCCACCCTGACACGCTGCTCTCTCCTCTCTCTCCACCCTGACACGCTGCTCTTTCTCCACCCTGGCACGCTGCTCTCTCTCCACCCTGGCACGCTGCTCTCTCTCCACCCTGGCACACTGCTCTCTCTCCTCTCTCTCCACCCTGACACGCTGCTCTTTCCTCTCTCCCCACCCTGACAAGCTGCTCTCTCCTCTCTCTCCACCCTGACACGCTGCTCTCTCTCCTCTCTCTCCACCCTGACACGCTGCTCTCTCTCCTCTCTCCCCACCCTGACATGCTGCTCTCTCCTCTCTCCCCACCCTGACACGCTGCTCTCTCTCCTCTCTCCCCACCCTGACACACTGCTCTCTCCTCTTTCCCCACCCTGACACGCTGCTCTCTCTTCTCTCTCCACCCTGACACGCTGCTCTCTCCCCACCCTGACACGCTGCTCTCTCTCCTCTCTCCCCACCCTGACACGCTGCCCTCTCTCTCCCCACCCTGACACGCTGCTCTCTCTCCTCTCTCCCCACCCTGACACGCTGCTCTCTCTCCTCTCTCCCCACCCTGACACGCTGCTCTCTCTCCTCTCTTCCCACCCTGACACGCTGCTCTCTCTCCACCCTGACACGCTGCTCTCTCCTCACCCTAACACGCTGCTCTCTCTCCACCCTGACACGCTGCTCTCTCTCCTCTCTCTCTCCCCACCCTGACACGCTGATCTCTCCTCTCTCCCCACCCTGACACGCTGCTCTCTCCCCACCCTGACACGCTGCTCTCTCCTCTCTCCCCACCCTGACACGCTGCTCTCTCTCCCCACCCTGACACGCTGCTCTCTCTCCCCACCCTGACACGCTGCTCTCTCTCCCCACCCTGACACGCTGCTCTCTCTCCCCACCCTGACACGCTGCTCTCTCTCCCCACCCTGACACGCTGCTCTCTCTCTCCTCTCTCTCCCCACCCTGACACGCTGCTCTCTCCTCTATCTCCACGCTGACACGCTGCTCTCTCTCCACCCTGACACGCTGCTCTCTACCCTCTCTCCACCCTGACACGCTGCTCTCTCCTCTCTCTCCACCCTGACACGCTGCTCTCTCTCCACCCTGACACGCTGCTCTCTCCTCTCTCTCCACCCTGACACGCTGCTCTCTCCTCTCTCTCCACCCTGACACGCTGCTCTCTCCTCTCTCTCCACCCTGACACGCTGCTCTCTCCTCTCTCTCTCCACCCTGACACGCTGCTCTCTCCTCTCTCCCCACCCTGACACGCTGCTCTCTCTCCTCTCTCCCCACCCTGACACGCTGCTCTCTTCTCTCTCCCCACCCTGACACGCTGCTCTCTCCTCTCTTCCCACCCTGACACGCTGCTCTCTCCCCACCCTGACACGCTGCTCTCTTCTCTCTCCCCACCCTGACACGCTTCACTCTCTCCTCTCTCTCCCCACCCTGACACGCTGCTCTCTCCTCTCTCCCCACCCTGACACGCTGCTCTCTCTCCTCTCTCTCCCCATCCTGCTCTCTCTCCTCACCCTGAAACGCTGCTCTCTCTCTCCACCCTGACACGCTGCTCTCTCCTCTCTCCCCACCCTGACACGCTGCTCTCTCCTCTCTCTCTACCCTGACATGCTGCGCTCTCTCCACTCTCTCCACCCTGACACGCTGCTCTCTCCTCTCTCTCCCCACCCTGACACGCTGCTCTCTCTCCTCTCCCCACCCTGACACGCTGCTCTCTCTCCTCTCTCCACCCTGACACGCTGCTCTCTCCTCTCTCTCCACCCTGACACGCTGCTCTCTCTCCCCACCCTGACACGCTGCTCTCTCCTCTCTCTCTCCTCTCTCTCCCCACCCTGACACGCTGCTTTCTCCTCTCTCTCCCCACCCTGACACGCTGCTCTCTCCTCTCTCTCCCCACCCTGACACGCTGCTCTCTCTCCTCACCCTGACATGCTGCTCTCTCTCCACCCTGACACGCTGCTCTCTCTCCACCCTGACACGCTGCTCTCTCCTCTCTCCCCACCCTGACACGCTGCTCTCTCCTCACCCTGACACGCTGCTCTCTCTCCTCACCCTGACACGCTGCTCTCTCTCCTCTCTCCCCACCCTGACACGCTGCTCTCTCTCCCCACCCTGACACGCTGCTCTCTCTCCTCTCTCCCCACCCTGACACGCTGCTCTATCCTCTTTCTCCACCCTGACACGCTGCTCTCTCCTCTCTCTCCACCCTGACACGCTGCTCTCTCTCCTCTCCCCACCCTGACACGCTGCTCTCTCCTCTCTCTCCACCCTGACATGCTGCGCTCTCTCCTGTCTCTCCACCCTGACATGCTGCGCTCTCTCCTGTCTCTCCACCCTGACATGCTGCGCTCTCTCCTGTCTCTCCACCCTGACATGCTGCTCTCTCTCCTGTCTCTCCACCCTGACATGCTGCGCTCTCTCCTCTCTCTCCACCCTGACACGCTGCTCTCTCTCCACCCTGACACGCTGCTCTCTCCTCTCTCCCCACCCTGACACGCTGCTCTCTCTCCTCTCTCTCCCCACCCTGACACGCTGCTCTCTCTCCCCACCCTGACACGCTGCTCTCTCTCCCCACTCTGACACGCTGCTCTCTCTCCTCTTTCTCCCCACCCTGACACGCTGCTCTCTCTCCACCCCGACATGCTCCTCTCTCCCCACCCTGACATGCTGCACTCTCTCCTGTCTCTCCACCCTGACATGCTGCACTCTCTCCTCTCTCTCCACCCTGACACGCTGCTCTCTCTCCACCCTGACACGCTGCTCTCTCCCCACACTGACACGCTGCTCTCTCTCCTCTCTCCCCACTCTGACACGCTGCTCTCTCTCCACCCCGACATGCTCCTCTCTCCCCACCCTGACACGCTGCTCTCTCCTCTCTCTCCACCCTGGCACGCTGCTCTCTCTCCTCTCTCTCCACCCTGACACGCTGCTCTCTCCTCTCTCTCCACCCTGACACGCTGCTCTTTCCTCTCTCCCCACCCTGACAAGCTGCTCTCTCCTCTCTCTCCACCCTGACACGCTGCTCTCTCTCCTCTCTCTCCACCCTGACACGCTGCGCTCTCTCCACTCTCTCCACCCTGACACGCTGCGCTCTCTCCACTCTCTCCACCCTGACACGCTGCTCTCTCCTCTCTCTCCCCACCCTGACACGCTGCTCTCTCCTCTCTCTCTCCCCACCCTGACACGCTGCTCTCTCCTCTCTCTCCACCCTGACACGCTGCTCTCTCTCCCCACCCTGACACGCTGCTCTCTCCTCTCTCTCTCTCCCCACCCTGACACGCTGCTCTCTCCTCTCTCTCCCCACCCTGACACGCTGCTCTCTCCTCTCTCTCCCCACCCTGACACGCTGCTCTCTCTCCTCACCCTGACATGCTGCTCTCGCTCCTCTCTCCTCACCCTGACATGCTGCTCTCCACCCTGACACGCTGCTCTCTCTCCTCACCCTGACACGCTGCTCTCTCTCCTCTCTCCCCACCCTGACACGCTGCTCTCTCTCCCCACCCTGACACGCTGCTCTCTCTCCTCTCTCCCCACCCTGACACGCTGCTCTATCCTCTTTCTCCACCCTGACACGCTGCTCTCTCCTCTCTCTCCACCCTGACACGCTGCTCTCTCTCCTCTCCCCACCCTGACACGCTGCTCTCTCCTCTCTCTCCACCCTGACATGCTGCGCTCTCTCCTGTCTCTCCACCCTGACATGCTGCGCTCTCTCCTGTCTCTCCACCCTGACATGCTGCTCTCTCTCCTCTCTCTCCACCCTGACACGCTGCTCTCTCTCCCCTCTCTCTCCACCCTGACACGCTGCTCTCTCCTCTCTCTCCCCACCCTGACACGCTGCTCTCTCTCCTCTCTCTCTACCCTGACATGCTGCGCTCTCTCCACTCTCTCCACCCTGACACGCTGCTCTCTCTCCTCTTCCCACCCTGACACGCTGCTCTCTCTCCTCTCTCCACCCTGACACGCTGCTCTCTCCTCTCTCTCCACCCTGACACGCTGCTCTCTCTCCCCACCCTGACACGCTGCTCTCTCCTCTCTCTCTCCTCTCTCTCCCCACCCTGACACGCTGCTCTCTCCTCTCTCTCCCCACCCTGACACGCTGCTCTCTCCTCTCTCTCCCCACCCTGACACGCTGCTCTCTCTCCTCACCCTGACATGCTGCTCTCTCTCCTCTCTCCTCACCCTGACATGCTGCTCTCTCTCCACCCTGACACGCTGCTCTCTCCTCTCTCCCCACCCTGACACGCTGCTCTCTCCTCACCCTGACACGCTGCTCTCTCTCCTCACCCTGACACGCTGCTCTCTCTCCTCTCTCCCCACCCTGACACGCTGCTCTCTCTCCCCACCCTGACACGCTGCTCTCTCTCCTCTCTCCCCACCCTGACACGCTGCTCTATCCTCTTTCTCCACCCTGACACGCTGCTCTCTCCTCTCTCTCCACCCTGACACGCTGCTCTCTCTCCTCTCCCCACCCTGACACGCTGCTCTCTCCTCTCTCTCCACCCTGACATGCTGCGCTCTCTCCTGTCTCTCCACCCTGACATGCTGCGCTCTCTCCTCTCTCTCCACCCTGACATGCTGCTCTCTCTCCTGTCTCTCCACCCTGACATGCTGCGCTCTCTCCTCTCTCTCCACCCTGACACGCTGCTCTCTCTCCACCCTGACACGCTGCTCTCTCTCCACCCTGACACGCTGCTCTCTCTCCACCCTGACACGCTGCTCTCTCCTCTCTCCCCACCCTGACACGCTGCTCTCTCTCCTCTCTCTCCCCACCCTGACACGCTGCTCTCTCTCCTCTCTCTCCCCACCCTGACACGCTGCTCTCTCTCCTCTCTCTCCCCACCCTGACACGCTGCTCTCTCTCCCCACCCTGACACGCTGCTCTCTCTCCCCACTCTGACACGCTGCTCTCTCTCCTCTTTCTCCCCACCCTGACACGCTGCTCTCTCTCCACCCCGACATGCTCCTCTCTCCCCACCCTGACATGCTGCACTCTCTCCTGTCTCTCCACCCTGACATGCTGCGCTCTCTCCTCTCTCTCCACCCTGACACGCTGCTCTCTCTCCACCCTGACACGCTGCTCTCTCTCCACCCTGACACGCTGCTCTCTCCCCACACTGACACGCTGCTCTCTCTCCTCTCTCCCCACTCTGACACGCTGCTCTCTCTCCACCCCGACATGCTCCTCTCTCCCCACCCTGACACGCTGCTCTCTCTCCTCTCTCTCCACCCTGACACGCTGCTCTTTCCTCTCTCCCCACCCTGACAAGCTGCTCTCTCCTCTCTCTCCACCCTTACACGCTGCTCTCTCCACCCTGACACGCTGCTCTCTCCTCTCTCTCCACCCTGACACACTGCTCTCTCTCCTCTCTCCCCACCCTGACACGCTGCTCTCTCCTCTCTCCCCACCCTGACACGCTGCTCTCTCTCCTCTCTCCCCACCCTGACAAACTGCTCTCTCCTCTTTCCCCACCCTGACACGCTGCTCTCTCCTCCTTCTCCACCCTGACACGCTGCTCTCTCCTCTCTCCCCACCCTTACACGCTGCTCTCTCCTCTCTCCCCACCCTTACACGCTGCTCTCTCCTCTCTCCCCACCCTGACACGCTGCTCTCTCTCCTCTCTCCCCACCCTGACACGCTGCTCTCTCCTCTTTCCCCACCCTGACACGCTGCTCTCTCTCCTCTCTCCACCCTGACACGCTGCTCTCTCTCCTCTCTCCCCACCCTGACACGCTGCTCTCTCTCCTCTCTCCCCACCCTGACACGCTGCCCTCTCTCCTCTCTCTCCCCACCCTGACACGCTGCTCTCTCTCCTCTCTCCCCACCCTGACACGCTGCTCTCTCTCCTCTCTTCCCACCCTGACACGCTGCTCTCTCTCCACCCTGACACGCTGCTCTCTCTCCACGCTGGCACGCTGCTCTCTCTCCACCCTGACACGCTGCTCTCTCCTCTCTCCCCACCCTGACACGCTGCTCTCTCCTCTCTCCCCACCCTGACACGCTGCTCTCTCCCCACCCTGACACGCTGCTCTCTCCTCTCTCTCCACCCTGACACGCTGCTCTCTCCTCTCTCCCCACCCTGACACGCTGCTCTCTCTCTCCTCTCTCTCCCCACCCTGACACGCTGCTCTCTCCTCTATCTCCACCCTGACACGCTGCTCTCTCTCCACCCTGACACGCTGCTCTCTACCCTCTCTCCACCCTGACACGCTGCTCTCTCCTCTCTCTCCACCCTGACACGCTGCTCTCTCTCCTCTCTCTCCACCCTGACACGCTGCTCTCTCTCCTCTCTCTCCACCCTGACACGCTGCTCTCTCTCCTCTCTCCCCACCCTGACAGGCTGCTCTCTCCTCTCTCCCCACCCTGACACGCTGCTCTCTCCTCTCTCTCCACCCTGACATGCTGCGCTCTCTCCTCTCTCTCCACCCTGACACGCTGCTCTCTCCTCTCTCTCCCCACCCTGACACGCTGCTCTCTCTCCTCTCTCTCCACCCTGACACGCTGCTCTCTCTCCTCTCTCTCCACCCTGACACGTTGCTCTCTCCTCTCTCTCCCCACCCTGACACGCTGCTCTCTCTCCTCTCTCTCTACCCTGACATGCTGCGCTCTCTCCACTCTCTCCACCCTGACACGCTGCTCTCTCCTCTCTCTCCCCACCCTGACACGCTGCTCTCTCTCCTCTCCCCACCCTGACACGCTGCTCTCTCTCCTCTCTCCACCCTGACACGCTGCTCTCTCCTCTCTCTCCACCCTGACACGCTGCTCTCTCTCCCCACCCTGACACGCTGCTCTCTCCTCTCTCTCTCTCCTCTCTCTCCCCACCCTGACACGCTGCTCTCTCCTCTCTCTCCCCACCCTGACACGCTGCTCTCTCCTCTCTCCTCTCTCTCCCCACCCTGACACGCTGCTCTCTCTCCCCACCCTGACACGCTGCTCTATCCTCTTTCTCCACCCTGACACTCTGCTCTCTCCTCTCTCTCCACCCTGACACGCTGCTCTCTCTCCTCTCCCCACCCTGACACGCTGCTCTCTCCTCTCTCTCCACCCTGACATGCTGCGCTCTCTCCTGTCTCTCCACCCTGACATGCTGCGCTCTCTCCTGTCTCTCCACCCTGACATGCTGCTCTCTCTCCTCTCTCTCCACCCTGACACGCTGCTCTCTCTCCCCTCTCTCTCCACCCTGACACGCTGCTCTCTCCTCTCTCTCCCCAACCTGACACGCTGCTCTCTCTCCTCTCTCTCTACCCTGACATGCTGCGCTCTCTCCACTCTCTCCACCCTGACACGCTGCTCTCTCCTCTCTCTCCCCACCCTGACACGCTGCTCTCTCTCCTCTCCCCACCCTGACACGCTGCTCTCTCTCCTCTCTCCACCCTGACACGCTGCTCTCTCCTCTCTCTCCACCCTGACACGCTGCTCTCTCTCCCCACCCTGACACGCTGCTCTCTCCTCTCTCTCTCCTCTCTCTCCCCACCCTGACACGCTGCTTTCTCCTCTCTCTCCCCACCCTGACACGCTGCTCTCTCCTCTCTCTCCCCACCCTGACACGCTGCTCTCTCTCCTCACCCTGACATGCTGCTCTCTCTCCACCCTGACACGCTGCTCTCTCCTCTCTCCCCACCCTGACACGCTGCTCTCTCCTCACCCTGACACGCTGCTCTCTCTCCTCACCCTGACACGCTGCTCTCTCTCCTCTCTCCCCACCCTGACACGCTGCTCTCTCTCCCCACCCTGACACGCTGCTCTCTCTCCTCTCTCCCCACCCTGACACGCTGCTCTATCCTCTTTCTCCACCCTGACACGCTGCTCTCTCCTCTCTCTCCACCCTGACACGCTGCTCTCTCTCCTCTCCCCACCCTGACACGCTGCTCTCTCCTCTCTCTCCACCCTGACATGCTGCGCTCTCTCCTGTCTCTCCACCCTGACATGCTGCGCTCTCTCCTGTCTCTCCACCCTGACATGCTGCGCTCTCTCCTGTCTCTCCACCCTGACATGCTGCTCTCTCTCCTGTCTCTCCACCCTGACATGCTGCGCTCTCTCCTCTCTCTCCACCCTGACACGCTGCTCTCTCTCCACCCTGACACGCTGCTCTCTCCTCTCTCCCCACCCTGACACGCTGCTCTCTCTCCTCTCTCTCCCCACCCTGACACGCTGCTCTCTCTCCCCACCCTGACACGCTGCTCTCTCTCCCCACTCTGACACGCTGCTCTCTCTCCTCTTTCTCCCCACCCTGACACGCTGCTCTCTCCCCACCCTGACATGCTGCACTCTCTCCTGTCTCTCCACCCTGACATGCTGCGCTCTCTCCTCTCTCTCCACCCTGACACGCTGCTCTCTCCCCACACTGACACGCTGCTCTCTCTCCTCTCTCCCCACTCTGACACGCTGCTCTCTCTCCACCCCGACATGCTCCTCTCTCCCCACCCTGACACGCTGCTCTCTCCTCTCTCTCCACCCTGGCACGCTGCTCTCTCTCCTCTCTCTCCACCCTGACACGCTGCTCTTTCCTCTCTCCCCACCCTGACAAGCTGCTCTCTCCTCTCTCTCCACCCTGACACGCTGCTCTCTCCTCTCTCACCCCACCCTGACACGCTGCTCTCTCTCCTCTCTCTCTACCCTGACACGCTGCGCTCTCTCCACTCTCTCCACCCTGACACGCTGCTCTCTCCTCTCTCTCCCCACCCTGACACGCTGCTCTCTCCTCTCTCTCCCCACCCTGACACGCTGCTCTCTCTCCTCTCCCCACCCTGACACGCTGCTCTCTCCTCTCTCTCCACCCTGACACGCTGCTCTCTCTCCCCACCCTGACACGCTGCTCTCTCCTCTCTCTCTCTCCTCTCTCTCCCCACCCTGACACGCTGCTCTCTCCTCTCTCTCCCCACCCTGACACGCTGCTCTCTCCTCTCTCTCCCCACCCTGACACGCTGCTCTCTCTCCTCACCCTGACATGCTGCTCTCGCTCCTCTCTCCTCACCCTGACATGCTGCTCTCCACCCTGACACGCTGCTCTCTCTCCTCACCCTGACACGCTGCTCTCTCTCCTCTCTCCCCACCCTGACACGCTGCTCTCTCTCCCCACCCTGACACGCTGCTCTCTCTCCTCTCTCCCCACCCTGACACGCTGCTCTATCCTCTTTCTCCACCCTGACACGCTGCTCTCTCCTCTCTCTCCACCCTGACACGCTGCTCTCTCTCCTCTCCCCACCCTGACACGCTGCTCTCTCCTCTCTCCACCCTGACATGCTGCGCTCTCTCCTGTCTCTCCACCCTGACATGCTGCGCTCTCTCCTGTCTCTCCACCCTGACATGCTGCTCTCTCTCCTCTCTCTCCACCCTGACACGCTGCTCTCTCTCCCCTCTCTCTCCACCCTGACACGCTGCTCTCTCCTCTCTCTCCCCACCCTGACACGCTGCTCTCTCTCCTCTCTCTCTACCCTGACATGCTGCGCTCTCTCCACTCTCTCCACCCTGACACGCTGCTCTCTCTCCTCTCCCCACCCTGACACGCTGCTCTCTCTCCTCTCTCCACCCTGACACGCTGCTCTCTCCTCTCTCTCCACCCTGACACGCTGCTCTCTCTCCCCACCCTGACACGCTGCTCTCTCCTCTCTCTCTCCTCTCTCTCCCCACCCTGACACGCTGCTCTCTCCTCTCTCTCCCCACCCTGACACGCTGCTCTCTCCTCTCTCTCCCCACCCTGACACGCTGCTCTCTCTCCTCTGTCTCCCCACCCTGACATGCTGCTCTCTCTCCTCTCTCCTCACCCTGACACGCTGCTCTCTCTCCCACCCTGACACGCTGCTCTCTCCTCTCTCCCACCCTGACACGCTGCTCTCTCCTCTCTCTCCACCCTGACACGCTGCTCTCTCTCCTCCTCACCCTGACACGCTGCTCCTCTCCTCTCTCCCACCCTGACACGCTGCTCTCTCTCCTCCACCCTGACACGCTGCTCTCTCTCCTCTCTCCCCACCCTGACACGCTGCTCTCTCCTCTTCTCCACCCTGACACGCTGCTCTCTCCTCTCTCTCCCACCCTGACACGCTGCTCTCTCTCCCTCTCCCCACCCCTGACACGCTGCTCTCTCCTCTCTCTCCACCCTGACATGCTGCTCTCTCTCCTGTCTCTCCACCCTGACATGCTGCGCTCTCTCCTCTCTCTCCACCCTGACACGCTGCTCTCTCTCCACCCTGACACGCTGCTCTCTCCTCTCTCCCACCCTGACACGCTGCTCTCTCTCCTCTCTCTCCCCACCCTGACACGCTGCTCTCTCTCCTCTCTCTCCCCACCCTGACACGCTGCTCTCTCTCCCCACCCTGACACGCTGCTCTCTCTCCCCACTCTGACACGCTGCTCTCTCTCCTCTTTCTCCCCACCCTGACACGCTGCTCTCTCTCCACCCCGACATGCTCCTCTCTCCCCACCCTGACATGCTGCACTCTCTCCTGTCTCTCCACCTTCTCTCTCTCCACCCTGACACGCTGCTCTCTCTCCACCCTGACACGCTGCTCTCTCCCCACACTGACACGCTGCTCTCTCTCCTCTCTCCCCACTCTGACACGCTGCTCTCTCTCCACCCCGACATGCTCCTCTCTCCCCACCCTGACACGCTGCTCTCTCTCCTCTCTCTCCACCCTGACACGCTGCTCTTTCCTCTCTCCCCACCCTGACAAGCTGCTCTCTCCTCTCTCTCCACCCTTACACGCTGCTCTCTCCACCCTGACACGCTGCTCTCTCCTCTCTCTCCACCCTGACACACTGCTCTCTCTCCTCTCTCCCCACCCTGACACGCTGCTCTCTCCTCTCTCCCCACCCTGACACGCTGCTCTCTCTCCTCTCTCCCCACCCTGACAAACTGCTCTCTCCTCTTTCCCCACCCTGACACGCTGCTCTCTCTCCTCTCTCCACCCTGACACGCTGCTCTCTCCTCTCTCCCCACCCTGACACGCTGCTCTCTCTCCTCTCTCCCCACCCTGACACGCTGCTCTCTCTCCTCTCTCCCCACCCTGACACGCTGCCCTCTCTCCTCTCTCTCCCCACCCTGACACGCTGCCCTCTCTCCTCTCTCTCCCCACCCTGACACGCTGCTCTCTCTCCTCTCTCCCCACCCTGACACGCTGCTCTCTCTCCACCCTGACACGCTGCTCTCTCCTCACCCTAACACGCTGCTCTCTCTCCACCCTGACACGCTGCTCTCTCTCCTCTCTCTCTCCCCACCCTGACACGCTGCTCTCTCCTCTCTCCCCACCCTGACACGCTGCTCTCTCTCCACCCTGACACGCTGCTCTCTCTCTCCTCTCTCTCCCCACCCTGACACGCTGCTCTCTCCTCTCTCTCCACCCTGACACGCTGCTCTCTCTCCACCCTGACACGCTGCTCTCTACCCTCTCTCCACCCTGACACGCTGCTCTCTCCTCTCTCTCCACCCTGACACGCTGCTCTCTCTCCACCCTGACACGCTGCTCTCTCCTCTCTCTCCACCCTGACACGCTGCTCTCTCCTCTCTCTCCACCCTGACACGCTGCTCTCTCCTCTCTCTCCACCCTGACACGCTGCTCTCTCCTCTCTCTCCACCCTGACACGCTGCTCTCTCCTCTCTCTCCACCCTGACACGCTGCTCTCTCCTCTCTCTCCACCCTGACATGCTGCTCTCTCCTCTCTCCCCACCCTGACACGCTGCTCTCTCCTCTCTCTCCACCCTGACACGCTGCTCTCTCCTCTCTCTCCACCCTGACACGCTGCTCTCTCCTCTCTCTCCACCCTGACACGCTGCTCTCTCCTCTCTCTCCACCCTGACACGCTGCTCTCTCCTCTCTCTCCACCCTGACACGCTGCTCTCTCCTCTCTCTCCACCCTGACACGCTGCTCTCTCCTCTCTCTCCACCCTGACACGCTGCTCTCTCTCCTCTCTCCCCACCCTGACACGCTGCTCTCTCCTCTCTCCCCACCCTTACACGCTGCTCTCCTCTCTCCCCACCCTTACACGCTGCTCTCTCCTCTCTCCCCACCCTTACACGCTGCTCTCTCCTCTCTCCCCACCCTTACACGCTGCTCTCTCCTCTCTCCCCACCCTGACATGCTGCTCTCTCTCCTCTCTCCCCACCCTGACACGCTCCTCTCTCCTCTTTCCCCACCCTGACACGCTGCTCTCTCTCCTCTCTCCACCCTGACACGCTGCTCTCTCTCCTCTCTCCCCACCCTGACACGCTGCTCTCTCTCCTCTCTCCCCACCCTGACACGCTGCCCTCTCTCCTCTCTCTCCCCACCCTGACACGCTGCTCTCTCTCCTCTCTCCCCACCCTGACACGCTGCTCTCTCTCCTCTCTTCCCACCCTGACACGCTGCTCTCTCTCCACCCTGACACGCTGCTCTCTCTCCACGCTGGCACGCTGCTCTCTCTCCACCCTGACACGCTGCTCTCTCCTCTCTCCCCACCCTGACACGCTGCTCTCTCCTCTCTCCCCACCCTGACACGCTGCTCTCTCCCCACCCTGACACGCTGCTCTCTCCTCTCTCTCCACCCTGACACGCTGCTCTCTCCTCTCTCCCCACCCTGACACGCTGCTCTCTCTCTCCTCTCTCTCCCCACCCTGACACGCTGCTCTCTCCTCTATCTCCACCCTGACACGCTGCTCTCTCTCCACCCTGACACGCTGCTCTCTACCCTCTCTCCACCCTGACACGCTGCTCTCTCCTCTCTCTCCACCCTGACACGCTGCTCTCTCTCCACCCTGACACGCTGCTCTCTCCTCTCTCTCTCTCCACCCTGACACGCTGCTCTCTCCTCTCTCTCCACCCTGACACGCTGCTCTCTCCTCTCTCTCCACCCTGACATGCTGCTCTCTCCTCTCTCTCCACCCTGACACGCTGCTCTCTCCTCTCTCCCCACCCTGACACGCTGCTCTCTCCTCTCTCTCCACCCTGACACGCTGCTCTCTCCTCTCTCTCCACCCTGACACGCTGCTCTCTCCTCTCTCTCCACCCTGACACGCTGCTCTCTCCTCTCTCTCCACCCTGACACGCTGCTCTCTCCTCTCTCTCCACCCTGACACGCTGCTCTCTCCTCTCTCTCCACCCTGACACGCTGCTCTCTCTCCTCTCTCCCCACCCTGACACGCTGCTCTCTCCTCTCTCCCCACCCTGACACGCTGCTCTCTCCTCTCTCCCCACCCTGACACGCTGCTCTCTCTCCTCTCTCCCCACCCTGACACGCTGCTCTCTCCTCTTTCCCCACCCTGACACGCTGCTCTCTCTCCTCTCTCCACCCTGACACGCTGCTCTCTCTCCTCTCTCCCCACCCTGACACGCTGCTCTCTCTCCTCTCTCCCCACCCTGACACGCTGCTCTCTCTCCTCTCTCCCCACCCTGACACGCTGCTCTCTCTCCTCTCTCCCCACCCTGACACGCTGCTCTCTCTCCTCTCTCCCCACCCTGACACGCTGCTCTCTCTACTCTCTCCCCACCCTGACACGCTGCCCTCTCTCCTCTCTCTCCCCACCCTGACACGCTGCTCTCTCTCCTCTCTCCCCACCCTGACACGCTGCTCTCTCTCCTCTCTCCCCACCCTGACACGCTGCTCTCTCTCCTCTCTCCCCACCCTGACACGCTGCTCTCTCTCCTCTCTTCCCACCCTGACACGCTGCTCAATCTCCACCCTGACACGCTGCTCTCTCTCCACCCTGACACGCTGCTCTCTCCTCACCCTAACACGCTGCTCTCTCTCCACCCTGACACGCTGCTCTCTCTCCACCCTGACACGCTGCTCTCTCTCCACCCTGACACGCTGCTCTCTCTCCTCCCTGACACGCTGCTCTCTCTCCTCTCTCCCCATGCTGACACGCTGCTCTCTCTCTCCCCACCCTGACACGCTGATCTCTCCTCTCTCCCCACCCTGACACGCTGCTCTCTCTCCCCACCCTGACACGCTGCTCTCTCTCCCCACCCTGACACGCTGCTCTCTCTCTCCTCTCTCTCCCCACCCTGACACGCTGCTCTCTCCTCTCTCTCTCCACCCTGACACGCTGCTCTCTCTCCACCCTGACACGCTGCTCTCTCCACCCTGACACGCTGCTCTCTCCTCTCTCTCCACCCTGACACGCTGCTCTCTCCTCTCTCCCCACCCTGACACGCTGCTCTCTCCTCTCTCTCCACCCTGACACGCTGCTCTCTCTCCTCTCTCTCCACCCTGACACGCTGCTCTCTCTCCTCTCTCCCCACCCTGACAGGCTGCTCTCTCCTCTCTCCCCACCCTGACATGCTGCTCTCTCTCCTCTCTCCCCACCCTGACACACTGCTCTCTCCTCTTTCCCCACCCTGACACGCTGCTCTCTCTCCCCACCCTGACACGCTGCTCTCTCCTCTCTCTCCCCACCCTGACACGCTGCTCTCTCCTCTCTCTCTCCACCCTGACACGCTGCTCTCTCTCCTCTCTCCCCACCCTGACATGCTGCTCTCTCCTCTCTCCCCACCCTGACACGCTGCTCTCTCTCCTCTCTCCCCACCCTGACACACTGCTCTCTCCTCTTTCCCCACCCTGACACGCTGCTCTCTCTCCTCTCTCCACCCTGACACGCTGCTCTCTCCCCACCCTGACACGCTGCTCTCTCTCCTCTCTCCCCACCCTGACACGCTGCCCTCTCTCTCCCCACCCTGACACGCTGCTCTCTCTCCTCTCTCCCCACCCTGACACGCTGCTCTCTCTCCTCTCTCCCCACCCTGACACGCTGCTCTCTCTCCTCTCTCCCCACCCTGACACGCTGCCCTCTCTCCTCTCTCTCCCCACCCTGACACGCTGCTCTCACCTCTCTCTCCACTCTGACACGCTGCTCTCTCTCCTCTCTCCTCACCCTGACACGCTGCTCTCTCTCTCCTCACCCTGACACGCTGCTCTCTCTCTCCTCTCTCCCCACCCTGACACGCTGCTCTCTTCTCTCTCCCCACCCTGACACGCTTCTCTCTCTCCTCTCTCTCCCCACCCTGACACGCTGCTCTCTCCTCTCTTCCCACCCTGACACGCTGCTCTCTCTCCTCTCTCTCCCCACCCTGACACGCTGCTCTCTACTCTCTCCCCAACCTGACACACTGCTCTCTCTCCTCTCCCCACCCTGGCACGCTACTCTCTCTCCACCCTGATACGCTGCTCTCACCTCTCTCTCCACCCTGACACGCTGCTCTCTCTCCTCACCCTGACACGCTGCTCTCTCTCCTCTCTCCCCACCCTGACACGCTGCTCTCTTCTCTCTCCCCACCCTGACACGCTGCTCTCTTCTCTCTCCCCACCCTGACACGCTTCTCTCTCTCCTCTCTCTCCCCACCCTGACACGCTGCTCTCTCCTCTCTCCCCACCCTGACACGCTGCTCTCCTCTCTCTCCCCACCCTGCTCTCTCTCCTCACCCTGAAACGCTGCTCTCTCTCCCCACCCTGACACGCTGCTCTCTCCACCCTGACACGCTGCTCTCTCCACCCTGACACGCTGCTCTCTCCACCCTGACACGCTGCTCTCTCCACCCTGACACGCTGCTCTCTCCACCCTGACACGCTGCTCTCTCCACCCTGACACGCTACTCTCTCCTCTCTCTCCACCCTGACACGCTGCTCTCTCCTCTCTCTCCACCCTGACACGCTGCTCTCTCCTCTCTCTCCACCCTGACACGCTGCTCTCTCCTCTCTCTCCACCCTGACACGCTGCTCTCTCTCCTCTCTCGCCACCCTGACACGCTGCTCTCTCTCCTCTCTCCCCACCCTGACATGCTGCTCTCTCCTCTCTCCCCACCCTGACACGCTGCTCTCTCCTCTCTCTCCCCACCCTGACACGCTGCTCTCTCCTCTCTCTCCCCACCCTGACACGCTGCTCTCTCCTCTCTCTCCCCACCCTGACACGCTGCTCTCTCCTCTCTCTCCCCACCCTGACACGCTGCTCTCTCCTCTCTCTCCCCACCCTGACACGCTGCTCTCTCCTCTCTCTCCCCACCCTGACATGCTGCTCTCTCCCCACCCTGGCACGCTGCTCTCTCCTCTCTCTCCCCACCCTGACACGCTGCTCTCTCCTCTCTCTCCCCACCCTGACACGCTGCTCTCTCCTCTCTCTCCACCCTGACACGCTGCTCTCTACTCTCTCCCCACCCTGACACGCTGCTCTCTCTCCTCTCCCCACCCTCGCACGCTGCTCTCTCTCCACCCTGATACGCTGCTCTCACCTCTCTCTCCACCCTGACACGCTGCTCTCTCTCCACCCTGATACGCTGCTCTCACCTCTCTCTCCACCCTGACACGCTGCTCTCTCTCCTCACCCTGACATGCTGCTCTCTCTCCTCTCTCCTCACCCTGACATGCTGCTCTCTCTCCTCTCTCCCCACCCTGACACGCTGCTCTCTTCTCTCTCCCCACCCGGACACGCTGCTCTCTCCTCTCTTTCCACCCTGACACGCTGCTCTCTCCCCACCCTGACACGCTTCACTCTCTCCTCTCTCTCCCCACCCTGACACGCTGCTCTCTCCTCTCTCCCCACCCTGACACGCTGCTCTCTCTCCCCATCCTGCTCTCTCTCCTCACCCTGAAACGCTGCTCTCTCTCCCCACCCTGACACGCTGCTCTCTCTCCTCTCTCTTCACCCTGACACACTGCTCTCTCTCCCCACCCTGACACGCTGCTCTCTCCTCTCTCTCCCCACCCTGACACGCTGCTCTCTCCTCTCTCCCCACCCTGACACGCTGCTCTCTCCTCTCTCCCCAACCTGACACGCTGCTCTCTCTCCTCACCCTGACACGCTGCTTTCTCTCCTCTCTCCCCACCCTGACACGCTGCTCTCTCCTCCCTCCCCACCCTGACACGCTGCTCTCTCCTCTCTCTCCCCACCCTGACACGCTGCTCTCTCTCCTCTCTCTCCCCACCCTGACACGCTGCTCTCTCTCCTCTCTCTCCCCACCCTGACACGCTGCTCTCTCTCTTCTCTTCCCACCCTGACACGCTGCTCTCTCTCCCCACCCTGACACGCTGCTCTCTCCTCTCTCTCCCCACCCTGACACGCTGCTCTCTCTCCCCACCCTGACACGCTGCTCTCTCACCTCTCTCCCCACCCTGACACGCTGCTCTCTCTCCTCTCTCCCCACCCTGACACGCTGCTCATTCCTCTCTCTCCACCTTGACACGCTGCTCTCTCTCCTCACCCTGACACGCTGCTCTCTCCTCTCTCTCCACCCTGACACGCTGCTCTCTCCTCTCTCTCTCCACCCTGACACGCTGCTCTCTCTCCTCTCTCTCCACCCTGACACGCTGCTCTCTCTCCACCCTGACACGCTGCTCTCTCCTCTCTCTCTCCCCCCCACCCTGACACGCTGCTCTCTCCTCTCTCTCCACCCTGACACGCTGCTCTCTCCTCTCTCTCCACCCTGACACCCTGCTCTCTCTCCTCTCTCCACCCTGACACGCTGCTCTCTCCTTTCTCTCCACCCTGACACGCTGCTCTCTCCTCTCTCTCCCCACCCTGACACGCTGCTCTCTCCTCTCTCTCTCCCCACCCTGACACGCTGCTCTCTCCTCTCTCTCTCCCCACCCTGACACGCTGCTCTCTCTCTTCTCTCCCCACCCTGACATGCTGCTTTCTCTCCTCTCTCCCCACCCTGACATGCTGCTTTCTCTCCTCTCTCCCCACCCTGACACGCTGCTCTCTCCTCTTTCCCCACCCTGACACGCTGCTCTCTCTCTCTACCCTGATACGCTGCTCTCTCTCCTTTCTCTCCACCCTGACACGCTGCTCTCTCCTCTCTCTCCACCCTGACACACTGCTCTCTCTCCCCTCTCCACCCTGATACACTGCTCTCTCCTCTCCCCACCCTGACACACTGCTCTCTCCTCTCTCTCCCCACCCTGACAAGCTGCTCTCTCCTCTCTCTCCCCACCCTGACACGCTGCTCTCTTTCCTCTCTCTCTCTCTCCACCCTGACACGCTGCTCTCTCTCCTTTCTCTCTCCTCCCCGACACGCTGCTCTCTCTCCTCTCTCCCCACCCCGACATGCTGCTCTCTCTCCACCCAACACGCTGCTCTCTCCTATCTCTCTACCCTGACATGCTGCTCTCTCTCCTCTCTCTCCACCCTGACACACTGCTCTCTCTCCCCACCCTGACACGCTGCTCTCTCTCCTCTCTCTCCACCCTGACACACTGCTCTCTCTCCACCCTGACACGCTGCTCTCTCTCCTCTCTCCCCACCCTGCTCTCTCTCCCCACCCTGACACGCTGCTCTCTCTCCTCTCTCCCCACCCTGACACGCTGCTCTCTCTCAATCCTGACACGCAGCTCTCTCTCCTCTCTCCCCCCACCCTGACGCTGCTCTCTCCTCTCTCTCCACCCTGACACACTGCTCTCTCTCCACCCTGACACACTGCTCTCTCTCCTCTCTCCACCCTGACACGCTGCTCTCTCTCCTCTTTCTCCACCGTGACACGCTGCTCTCTCTCCTCTCTCTCCACCCTGACACGCTGCACCCTGACACGCTGCACTCTCCCCTCCCTCTCCACCCTGACACGCTGCTCTCTCCTCTCTCCCCACCCTGATATGCTGCTCTCTCTCCTCTCTTCCCACCCTGACACGCTGCTCTCTCTCCACCCTGACACGCTGCTCTCTCCTCACCCTAACACGCTGCTCTCTCTCCACCCTGACACGCTGCTCTCTCTCCTCTCTCTCTCCCCACCCTTACACGCTGATCTCTCCTCTCTCCCCACCCTGACACGCTGCTCTCTCTCCACCCTGACACGCTGCTCTCTCCTCTCTCCCCACCCTTACACGCTGCTCTCTCTCCCCACCCTGACACGCTGCTCTCTCTCTCCCCACCCTGACACGCTGCTCTCTCTCCACCCTGACACGCTGCTCTCTCTCCACCCTGACACGCTGCTCTCTCTCCACCCTGACACGCTGCTCTCTCTCCTCCCTGACACGCTGCTCTCTCTCCTCTCTCCCCACCCTGACACGCTGCTCTCTCTCCTCTCTCCCCCATGCTGACACGCTGCTCTCTCTCCTCTCTCTCTCTCCCCACCCTGACACGCTGCTCTCTCTCCCCACCCTGACACGCTGCTCTCTCTCTCCTCTCTCTCCCCACCCTGACACGCTGCTCTCTCCTCTCTCTCCACCCTGACACGCTGCTCTCTCTCCACCCTGACACGCTGCTCTCTCTCCACCCTGACACGCTGCTCTCTCTCCACCCTGACACGCTGCTCTCTCTCCCACCCTGACACGCTGCTCTCTCCTCTCTCTCCACCCTGACACGCTGCTCTCTCCTCTCTCTCCACCCTGACACGCTGCTCTCTCCTCTCTCCCCACCCTGACACGCTGCTCTCTCTCCTCTCTCCCCACCCTGACAGGCTGCTCTCTCCTCTCTCTCTCCCCACCCTTACACGCTGATCTCTCCTCTCTCCCCACCCTGACACGCTGCTCTCTCTCCACCCTGACACGCTGCTCTCTCCTCTCTCCCCACCCTTACACGCTGCTCTCTCTCCCCACCCTGACACGCTGCTCTCTCTCTCCCCACCCTGACACGCTGCTCTCTCTCCACCCTGACACGCTGCTCTCTCTCCACCCTGACACGCTGCTCTCTCTCCACCCTGACACGCTGCTCTCTCTCCACCCTGACACGCTGCTCTCTCTCCTCCCTGACACGCTGCTCTCTCTCCTCTCTCCCCACCCTGACACGCTGCTCTCTCTCCTCTCTCCCCATGCTGACACGCTGCTCTCTCTCCTCTCTCTCTCTCCCCACCCTGACACGCTGCTCTCTCTCCCCACCCTGACACGCTGCTCTCTCTCTCCTCTCTCTCCCCACCCTGACACGCTGCTCTCTCCTCTCTCTCCACCCTGACACGCTGCTCTCTCCTCTCTCCCCACCCTGACACGCTGCTCTCTCCTCTCTCTCTCCACCCTGACACGCTGCTCTCTCTCCTCTCTCTCCACCCTGACACGCTGCTCTCTCTCCTCTCTCCCCACCCTGACAGGCTGCTCTCTCCTCTCTCCCCACCCTGACACGCTGCTCTCTCCTCTCTCTCCCCACCCTGACACGCTGCTCTCTCCTCTCTCTCCACCCTGACACGCTGCTCTTTCTCCACCCTGACACGCTGCTCTCTCTCCTCTCTCTCCACCCTGACACGCTGCTCTTTCCTCTCTCCCCACCCTGACACGCTGCTCTCTCCTCTCTCTCCCCACCCTGACACGCTGCTCTCTCCTCTCTCTCCACCCTGACACGCTGCTCTTTCTCCACCCTTACACGCTGCTCTCTCCTCTCTCTCCACCCTGACACGCTGCTCTCTCTCCTCTCTCTCCACCCTGACACGCTGCTCTCTCTCCTCTCTCCCCACCCTGACATGCTGCTCTCTCCTCTCTCCCCACCCTGACACGCTGCTCTCTCTCCTCTCTCCCCACCCTGGCACACTGCTCTCTCCTCTTTCCCCACCCTGACACGCTGCTCTCTCTCCTCTCTCCACCCTGACACGCTGCTCTCTCCCCACCCTGACACGCTGCTCTCTCTCCTCTCTCCCCACCCTGACACGCTGCCCTCTCTCTCCCCACCCTGACACGCTGCTCTCTCTCCTCTCTCCCCACCCTGACACGCTGCTCTCTCTCCTCTCTCCCCACCCTGACACGCTGCCCTCTCCCCTCTCTCTCCCCACCCTGACACGCTGCTCTCACCTCTCTCTCCACCCTGACACGCTGCTCTCTCTCCTCTCTCCTCACCCTGACACGCTGCTCTCTCTCCCCACCCTGACACGCTTCTCTTTCTCCTCTCTCTCCCCACCCTGACACGCTGCTCTCTCCTCTCTCCCCACCCTGACACGCTGCTCTCCTCTCTCTCCCCACCCTGCTCTCTCTCCTCACCCTGAAACGCTGCTCTCTCTCCCCACCCTGACACGCTGCTCTCTCCACCCTGACACGCTGCTCTCTCCACCCTGACACGCTGCTCTCTCCACCCTGACACGCTGCTCTCTCCTCACCCTAACACGCTGCTCTCTCTCCACCCTGACACGCTGCTCTCTCTCCTCTCTCTCTCCCCACCCTTACACGCTGATCTCTCCTCTCTCCCCACCCTGACACGCTGCTCTCTCTCCACCCTGACACGCTGCTCTCTCCTCTCTCCCCACCCTGACACGCTGCTCTCTCTCCCCACCCTGACACGCTGCTCTCTCTCTCTCCACCCTGACACGCTGCTCTCTCTCCACCCTGACACGCTGCTCTCTCTCCACACTGACACGCTGCTCTCTCTCCACCCTGACACGCTGCTCTCTCTCCACCCTGACACGCTGCTCTCTCTCCACCCTGACACGCTGCTCTCTCCTCACCCTAACACGCTGCTCTCTCTCCACCCTGACACGCTGCTCTCTCTCCTCTCTCCCCACCCTGACACGCTGCTCTCTCTCCTCTCTCCCCATGCTGACACGCTGCTCTCTCTCCTCTCTCTCTCTCCCCACCCTGACACGCTGCTCTCTCTCTCCTCTCTCTCCCCACCCTGACACGCTGCTCTCTCCTCTCTCTCCACCCTGACACGCTGCTCTCTCTCCACCCTGACACGCTGCTCTCTCTCCACCCTGACACGCTGCTCTCTCTCCACCCTGACACGCTGCTCTCTCCACCCTGACACGCTGCTCTCTCCTCTCTCTCCACCCTGACACGCTGCTCTCTCCTCTCTCTCCACCCTGACACGCTGCTCTCTCCTCTCTCCCCACCCTGACACGCTGCTCTCTCCTCTCTCTCCACCCTGACACGCTGCTCTCTCTCCTCTCTCTCCACCCTGACACGCTGCTCTCTCTCCTCTCTCCCCACCCTGACAGGCTGCTCTCTCCTCTCTCCCCACCCTGACACGCTGCTCTCTCCTCTCTCTCCCCACCCTGACACGCTGCTCTCTCCTCTCTCTCCCCACCCTGACACGCTGCTCTCTCCTCTCTCTCCACCCTGACACGCTGCTCTTTCTCCACCCTGACACGCTGCTCTCTCTCCACCCTGGCACGCTGCTCTCTCTCCACCCTGGCACGCTGCTCTCTCTCCACCCTGGCACGCTGCTCTCTCTCCACCCTGGCACGCTGCTCTCTCTCCACCCTGGCACGCTGCTCTCTCTCCTCTCTCTCCACCCTGACACGCTGCTCTTTCCTCTCTCCCCACCCTGACAAGCTGCTCTCTCCTCTCTCTCCACCCTTACACGCTGCTCTCTCCTCTCTCTCCACCCTTACACGCTGCTCTCTCCTCTCTCTCCACCCTGACACGCTGCTCTCTCTCCTCTCTCTCCACCCTGACACACTGCTCTCTCCTCTTTCCCCACCCTGACACGCTGCTCTCTCTCCTCTCTCCACCCTGACATGCTGCTCTCTCCCCACCCTGACACGCTGCTCTCTCTCCTCTCTCCCCACCCTGACACGCTGCCCTCTCTCTCCCCACCCTGACACGCTGCTCTCTCTCTCCTCTCTCCCCACCCTGACACGCTGCTCTCTCTCCTCTCTCCCCACCCTGACACGCTGCCCTCTCTCCTCTCTCTCCCCACCCTGACACGCTGCCCTCTCTCCTCTCTCTCCCCACCCTGACACGCTGCTCTCACCTCTCTCTCCACCCTGACACGCTGCTCTCTCTCCTCTCTCCTCACCCTGACACGCTGCTCTCTCTCCCCACCCTGACACGCTTCTCTCTCTCCTCTCTCTCCCCACCCTGACACGCTGCTCTCTCCTCTCTCCCCACCCTGACACGCTGCTCTCCTCTCTCTCCCCACCCTGCTCTCTCTCCTCACCCTGAAACGCTGCTCTCTCTCCCCACCCTGACACGCTGCTCTCTCCACCCTGACACGCTGCTCTCTCCACCCTGACACGCTGCTCTCTCCACCCTGACACGCTGCTCTCTCCACCCTGACACGCTGCTCTCTCCTCTCTCTCCACCCTGACACGCTGCTCTCTCCTCTCTCTCCACCCTGACACGCTGCTCTCTCTCCTCTCTCGCCACCCTGACACGCTGCTCTCTCTCCTCTCTCCCCACCCTGACACGCTGCTCTCTCTCCTCTCTCCCCACCCTGACACGCTGCTCTCTCTCCTCTCTCCCCACCCTGACACGCTGCTCTCTCCTCTCTCTCCCCACCCTGACACGCTGCTCTCTCCTCTCTCTCCCCACCCTGACACGCTGCTCTCTCCTCTCTCTCCCCACCCTGACACGCTGCTCTCTCCTCTCTCTCCCCACCCTGACACGCTGCTCTCTCCTCTCTCTCCCCACCCTGACACGCTGCTCTCTCCCCACCCTGACACGCTGCTCTCTCCTCTCTCTCCCCACCCTGACACGCTGCTCTCTCCTCTCTCTCCCCACCCTGACACGCTGCTCTCTCCTCTCTCTCCACCCTGACACGCTGCTCTCTACTCTCTCCCCACCCTGACACGCTGCTCTCTCTCCTCTCCCCACCCTGGCACGCTGCTCTCTCTCCACCCTGATACGCTGCTCTCACCTCTCTCTCCACCCTGACACGCTGCTCTCTCTCCTCACCCTGACACGCTGCTCTCTCTCCTCTCTCCCCACCCTGACACGCTGCTCTCTTCTCTCTCCCCACCCTGACACGCTGCTCTCTCCTCTCTTCCCACCCTGACACGCTGCTCTCTCCCCACCCTGACAGGCTGCGCTCTCCTCTCTCCCCACCCTGACACGCTGCTCTCTCCTCTCTCTCCCCACCCTGACACGCTGCTCTCTCCTCTCTCTCCCCACCCTGACACGCTGCTCTCTCCTCTCTCTCCACCCTGACACGCTGCTCTTTCTCCACCCTGGCACGCTGCTCTCTCTCCACCCTGGCACGCTGCTCTCTCTCCACCCTGGCACACTGCTCTCTCTCCTCTCTCTCCACCCTGACACGCTGCTCTTTCCTCTCTCCCCACCCTGACAAGCTGCTCTCTCCTCTCTCTCCACCCTTACACGCTGCTCTCTCCTCTCTCTCCACCCTGACACGCTGCTCTCTCTCCTCTCTCTCCACCCTGACACGCTGCTCTCTCTCCTCTCTCCCCACCCTGACATGCTGCTCTCTCCTCTCTCCCCACCCTGACACGCTGCTCTCTCTCCTCTCTCCCCACCCTGACACACTGCTCTCTCCTCTTTCCCCACCCTGACACGCTGCTCTCTCTTCTCTCTCCACCCTGACACGCTGCTCTCTCCCCACCCTGACACGCTGCTCTCTCTCCTCTCTCCCCACCCTGACACGCTGCCCTCTCTCTCCCCACCCTGACACGCTGCTCTCTCTCCTCTCTCCCCACCCTGACACGCTGCTCTCTCTCCTCTCTCCCCACCCTGACACGCTGCTCTCTCTCCTCTCTTCCCACCCTGACACGCTGCTCTCTCTCCACCCTGACACGCTGCTCTCTCCTCACCCTAACACGCTGCTCTCTCTCCACCCTGACACGCTGCTCTCTCTCCTCTCTCTCTCCCCACCCTGACACGCTGATCTCTCCTCTTTCCCCACCCTGACACGCTGCTCTCTCCCCACCCTGACACGCTGCTCTCTCCTCTCTCCCCACCCTGACACGCTGCTCTCTCTCCCCACCCTGACACGCTGCTCTCTCTCCCCACCCTGACACGCTGCTCTCTCTCCCCACCCTGACACGCTGCTCTCTCTCCCCACCCTGACACGCTGCTCTCTCTCCTCTCTCTCCCCACCCTGACACGCTGCTCTCTCTCTCCTCTATCTCCACCCTGACACGCTGCTCTCTCTCCACCCTGACACGCTGCTCTCTACCCTCTCTCCACCCTGACACGCTGCTCTCTCCTCTCTCTCCACCCTGACACGCTGCTCTCTCTCCACCCTGACACGCTGCTCTCTCCTCTCTCTCCACCCTGACACGTTGCTCTCTCCTCTCTCTCCACCCTGACACGCTGCTCTCTCCTCTCTCTCCACCCTGACACGCTGCTCTCTCCTCTCTCTCTCCACCCTGACACGCTGCTCTCTCCTCTCTCCCCACCCTGACACGCTGCTCTCTCTCCTCTCTCCCCACCCTGACACGCTGCTCTCTTCTCTCTCCCCACCCTGACACGCTGCTCTCTCCTCTCTTCCCACCCTGACACGCTGCTCTCTCCCCACCCTGACACGCTGCTCTCTTCTCTCTCCCCACCCTGACACGCTTCACTCTCTCCTCTCTCTCCCCACCCTGACACGCTGCTCTCTCCTCTCTCCCCACCCTGACACGCTGCTCTCTCTCCTCTCTCTCCCCATCCTGCTCTCTCTCCTCACCCTGAAACGCTGCTCTCTCTCTCCACCCTGACACGCTGCTCTCTCTCCTCTCTCCCCCCACCCTGACAGGCTGCTCTCTCCTCTCTCTCCACCCTGACACGCTGCTCTCTCCTCTCTCCCCACCCTGACACGCTGCTCTCTCCTCTCTCTCCACCCTGACACGCTGCTCTCTCTCCTCTCTCTCCACCCTGACACGCTGCTCTCTCTCCTCTCTCCCCACCCTGACAGGCTGCTCTCTCCCCACCCTGACACGCTGCTCCCTCCTCTCTCCTCTCTCTCCCCACCCTGACACGCTGCTCTCTCCTCTCTCTCCACCCTGACACGCTGCTCTTTCTCCACCCTGACACGCTGCTCTTTCTCCACCCTGACACGCTGCTCTTTCTCCACCCTGGCACGCTGCTCTCTCTCCACCCTGGCACGCTGCTCTCTCTCCACCCTGGCACGCTGCTCTCTCTCCTCTCTCTCCACCCTGACACGCTGCTCTTTCCTTTCTCCCCACCCTGACAAGCTGCTCTCTCCTCTCTCTCCACCCTTACACGCTGCTCTCTCCTCTCTCCACCCTGACACGCTGCTCTCTCTCCTCTCTCTCCACCCTGACACGCTGCTCTCTCTCCTCTCTCCCCACCCTGACATGCTGCTCTCTCCTCTCTCCCCACCCTGACACGCTGCTCTCTCTCCTCTCTCCCCACCCTGACACACTGCTCTCTCCTCTTTCCCCACCCTGACACGCTGCTCTCTCTCCTCTCTCCACCCTGACACGCTGCTCTCTCCCCACCCTGACACGCTGCTCTCTCTCCTCTCTCCCCACCCTGACACGCTGCCCTCTCTCTCCCCACCCTGACACGCTGCTCCCTCTCCTCTCTCCCCACCCTGACACGCTGCTCTCTCTCCTCTATCCCCACCCTGACACGCTGCCCTCTCTCCTCTCTCTCCCCACCCTGACACGCTGCCCTCTCTCCTCTCTCTCCCCACCCTGACACGCTGCTCTCACCTCTCTCTCCACCCTGACACGCTGCTCTCTCTCCTCTCTCCTCACCCTGACACGCTGCTCTCTCTCCCCACCCTGACACGCTTCTCTCTCTCCTCTCTCTCCCCACCCTGACACGCTGCTCTCTCCTCTCTCCCAACCCTGACACGCTGCTCTCCTCTCTCTCCCCACCCTGCTCTCTCTCCTCACCCTGAAACGCTGCTCTCTCTCCCCACCCTGACACGCTGCTCTCTCCACCCTGACACGCTGCTCTCTCCACCCTGACACGCTGCTCTCTCCACCCTGACACGCTGCTCTCTCCTCCTTCTCCACCCTGACACGCTGCTCTCTCCTCTCTCTCCACCCTGACACGCTGCTCTCTCCTCTCTCTCCACCCTGACACGCTGCTCTCTCTCCTCTCTCGCCACCCTGACACGCTGCTCTCTCTCCTCTCTCCCCACCCTGACACGCTGCTCTCTCCTCTCTCTCCCCACCCTGACACGCTGCTCTCTCCTCTCTCTCCCCACCCTGACACGCTGCTCTCTCCTCTCTCTCCCCACCCTGACACGCTGCTCTCTCCTCTCTCTCCCCACCCTGACACGCTGCTCTCTCCTCTCTCTCCCCACCCTGACACGCTGCTCTCTCCTCTCTCTCCCCACCCTGACACGCTGCTCTCTCCTCTCTCTCCCCACCCTGACACGCTGCTCTCTCCTCTCTCTCCCCACCCTAACACGCTGCTCTCTCCCCACCCTGACACGCTGCTCTCTCCTCTCTCTCCCCACCCTGACACGCTGCTCTCTCCTCTCTCTCCCCACCCTGACACGCTGCTCTCTCCTCTCTCTCCACCCTGACACGCTGCTCTCTACTCTCTCCCCACCCTGACACGCTGCTCTCTCTCCTCTCTCTCCACCCTGACATGCTGCTCTCTCCTCTCTCCCCACCCTGACACGCTAATCTCTCTCCTCTCTCCCCACCCTGACACACTGCTCTCTCCTCTTTCCCCACCCTGACACGCTGCTCTCTCTCCTCTCTCCACCCTGACACGCTGCTCTCTCCCCACCCTGACACGCTGCTCTCTCTCCTCTCTCCCCACCCTGACACGCTGCCCTCTCTCTCCCCACCCTGACACGCTGCTCTCTCTCCTCTCTCCCCACCCTGACACGCTGCTCTCTCTCCTCTCTCCCCACCCTGACACGCTGCCCTCTCTCCTCTCTCTCCCCACCCTGACACGCTGCCCTCTCTCCTCTCTCTCCCCACCCTGACACGCTGCTCTCACCTCTCTCTCCACCCTGACACGCTGCTCTCTCTCCTCTCTCCTCACCCTGACACGCTGCTCTCTCTCCCCACCCTGACACGCTTCTCTCTCTCCTCTCTCTCCCCACCCTGACACGCTGCTCTCTCCTCTCTCCCCACCCTGACACGGTGCTCTCTCTCCTCTCTCCCCACCCTGACACGCTGCTCTCTCTCCTCTCTCCCCACCCTGACACGCTGCCCTCTCTCCTCTCTCTCCCCACCCTGACACGCTGCCCTCTCTCCTCTCTCTCCCCACCCTGACACGCTGCTCTCACCTCTCTCTCCACCCTGACACGCTGCTCTCTCTCCTCTCTCCTCACCCTGACACGCTGCTCTCTCTCCCCACCCTGACACGCTTCTCTCTCTCCTCTCTCTCCCCACCCTGACACGCTGCTCTCTCCTCTCTCCCCACCCTGACACGGTGCTCTCCTCTCTCTCCCCACCCTGCTCTCTCTCCTCACCCTGAAACGCTGCTCTCTCTCCCCACCCTGACACGCTGCTCTCTCCACCCTGACACGCTGCTCTCTCCACCCTGACACGCTGCTCTCTCCACCCTGACACGCTGCTCTCTCCACCCTGACACGCTGCTCTCTCCACCCTGACACGCTGCTCTCTCCACCCTGACACGCTGCTCTCTCCACCCTGACACGCTGCTCTCTCCACCCTGACACGCTGCTCTCTCCACCCTGACACGCTGCTCTCTCCTCTCTCTCCACCCTGACACGCTGCTCTCTCCTCTCTCTCCACCCTGACACGCTGCTCTCTCCTCTCTCTCCACCCTGACACGCTGCTCTCTCTCCTCTCTCGCCACCCTGACACGCTGCTCTCTCTCCTCTCTCCCCACCCTGACACGCTGCTCTCTCCTCTCTCTCCCCACCCTGACACGCTGCTCTCTCCTCTCTCTCCCCACCCTGACACGCTGCTCTCTCCTCTCTCTCCCCACCCTGACACGCTGCTCTCTCCTCTCTCTCCCCACCCTGACACGCTGCTCTCTCCTCTCTCTCCCCACCCTGACACGCTGCTCTCTCCCCACCCTGACACGCTGCTCTCTCCTCTCTCTCCCCACCCTGACACGCTGCTCTCTCCTCTCTCTCCCCACCCTGACACGCTGCTCTCTCCTCTCTCTCCACCCTGACACGCTGCTCTCTACTCTCTCCCCACCCTGACACGCTGCTCTCTCTCCTCTCCCCACCCTGGCACGCTGCTCTCTCTCCACCCTGATACGCTGCTCTCACCTCTCTCTCCACCCTGACACGCTGCTCTCTCTCCTCACCCTGACACACTGCTCTCTCTCCTCTCTCCCCACCCTGACACGCTGCTCTCTTCTCTCTCCCCACCCTGACACGCTGCTCTCTCCTCTCTTCCCACCCTGACACGCTGCTCTCTCCCCACCCTGACACGCTGCTCTCTTCTCTCTCCCCACCCTGACACGCTTCACTCTCTCCTCTCTCTCTCCCCACCCTGACACGCTGCTCTCTCCTCTCTCCCCACCCTGACACGCTGCTCTCTCTCCCCATCCTGCTCTCTCTCCTCACCCTGAAACGCTGCTCTCTCTCTCCACCCTGACACGCTGCTCTCTCTCCTCTCTCCCCCCACCCTGACAGGCTGCTCTCTCCTCTCTCTCCCCACCCTGACACGCTGCTCTCTCCTCTCTCTCCCCACCCTGACACGCTGCTCTCTCCTCTCTCTCCCCACCCTGACACGCTGCTCTCTCCTCTCTCTCCACCCTGACACGCTGCTCTTTCTCCACCCTGGCACGCTGCTCTCTCTCCACCCTGGCACGCTGCTCTCTCTCCACCCTGGCACGCTGCTCTCTCTCCTCTCTCTCCACCCTGACACGCTGCTCTTTCCTCTCTCCCCACCCTGACAAGCTGCTCTCTCCTCTCTCTCCACCCTTACACGCTGCTCTCTCCTCTCTCTCCACCCTGACACGCTGCTCTCTCTCCTCTCTCTCCACCCTGACACGCTGCTCTCTCTCCTCTCTCCCCACCCTGACATGCTGCTCTCTCCTCTCTCCCCACCCTGACACGCTGCTCTCTCTCCTCTCTCCCCACCCTGACACACTGCTCTCTCCTCTTTCCCCACCCTGACACGCTGCTCTCTCTCCTCTCTCCACCCTGACACGCTGCTCTCTCCCCACCCTGACACGCTGCTCTCTCTCCTCTCTCCCCACCCTGACACGCTGCCCTCTCTCTCTCCACCCTGACACGCTGCTCTCTCTCCTCTCTCCCCACCCTGACACGCTGCTCTTTCTCCTCTCTCCCCACCCTGACACACTGCCCTCTCTCCTCTCTCTCCCCACCCTGACACGCTGCTCTCACCTCTCTCTCCACCCTGACACGCTGCTCTCTCTCCTCTCTCCTCACCCTGACACGCTGCTCTCTCTCCCCACCCTGACACGCTTCTCTCTCTCCTCTCTCTCCCCACCCTGACACGCTGCTCTCTCCTCTCTCCCCACCCTGACACGCTGTTCTCTCTTCTCTCCCCACCCTGACACGCTGCTCTCCTCTCTCTCCCCACCCTGCTCTCTCTCCTCACCCTGAAACGCTGCTCTCTCTCCCCACCCTGACACGCTGCTCTCTCCACCCTGACACGCTGCTCTCTCCACCCTGACACGCTGCTCTCTCCACCCTGACACGCTGCTCTCTCCACCCTGACACGCTGCTCTCTCCTCTCTCTCCACCCTGACACGCTGCTCTCTCTCCTCTCTCTCCACCCTGACACGCTGCTCTCTCTCCTCTCTCGCCACCCTGACACGCTGCTCTCTCCTCTCTCTCCCCACCCTGACACGCTGCTCTCTCCTCTCTCTCCCCACCCTGACACGCTGCTCTCTCCTCTCTCTCCCCACCCTGACACACTGCTCTCTCCTCTCTCTCCCCACCCTGACACGCTTCTCTCTCCCCACCCTGACACGCTGCTCTCTCCTCTCTCTCCCCACCCTGACACGCTTCTCTCTCCTCTCTCTCCCCACCCTGACACGCTGCTCTCTCCCCACCCTGACACGCTGCTCTCTCCTCTCTCTCCCCACCCTGACACGCTGCTCTCTCCTCTCTCTCTCCCCACCCTGACACGCTGCTCTCTCCTCTCTCTCCACCCTGACACGCTGCTCTCTACTCTCTCCCCACCCTGAAACGCTGCTCTCTCTCCTCTCCCCACCCTGGCACGCTGCTCTCTCTCCACCCTGATACGCTGCTCTCACCTCTCTCTCCACCCTGACATGCTGCTCTCTCTCCTCACCCTGACACGCTGCTCTCTCTCCTCTCTCCCCACCCTGACACGCTGCTCTCTTCTCTCTCCCCACCCTGACACGCTGCTCTCTCCTCTCTTCCCACCCTGACACGCTGCTCTCTCCCCACCCTGACACGCTGCTCTCTTCTCTCTCCCCACCCTGACACGCTTCACTCTCTCCTCTCTCTCCCCACCCTGACACGCTGCTCTCTCCTCTCTCCCCACCCTGACACGCTGCTCTCTCTCCTCTCTCTCCCCATCCTGCTCTCTCTCCTCACCCTGAAACGCTGCTCTCTCTCTCCACCCTGACACGCTGCTCTCTCTCCTCTCTCCCCCCACCCTGACAGGCTGCTCTCTCCTCTCTCCCCACCCTGACACGCTGCTCTCTCCTCTCTCTCCCCACCCTGACACGCTGCTCTCTCCTCTCTCTCCCCACCCTGACACGCTGCTCTCTCCTCTCTCTCCACCCTGGCACGCTGCTCTCTCTCCACCCTGGCACGCTGCTCTCTCTCCACCCTGGCACGCTGCTCTCTCTCCTCTCTCTCCACTCTGACACGCTGCTCTTTCCTCTCTCCCCACCCTGACAAGCTGCTCTCTCCTCTCTCTCCACCCTTACACGCTGCTCTCTCCTCTCTCTCCACCCTGACACGCTGCTCTCTCTCCTCTCTCTCCACCCTGACACGCTGCTCTCTCTCTTCTCTCCCCACCCTGACATGCTGCTCTCTCCTCTCTCCCCACCCTGACACGCTGCTCTCTCTCCTCTCTCCCCACCCTGACACACTGCTCTCTCCTCTTTCCCCACCCTGACACGCTGCTCTCTCCCCACCCTGACACGCTGCTCTCTCTCCTCTCTCCCCACCCTGACACGCTGCCCTCTCTCTCCCCACCCTGACACGCTGCTCTCTCTCCTCTCTCCCCACCCTGACACGCTGCTCTCTCCTCTCTCCCCACCCTGACACGCTGCTCTCTCTCCTCTCTTCCCACCCTGACACGCTGCTCTCTCTCCACCCTGACACGCTGCTCTCTCCTCACCCTAACACGCTGCTCTCTCTCCACCCTGACACGCTGCTCTCTCTCCTCTCTCTCTCCCCACCCTGACACGCTGATCTCTCCTCTCTCCCCACCCTGACACGCTGCTCTCTCTCCACCCTGACACGCTGCTCTCTCCTCTCTCCCCACCCTGACACGCTGCTCTCTCTCCCCACCCTGACACGCTGCTCTCTCTCTCCCCACCCTGACACGCTGCTCTCTCTTCTCTCTCTCTCCCCCCCCCCCCACCCTGACACGCTGCTCTCTCCTCTCTCTCCACCCTGACACCCTGCTCTCTCTCCTCTCTCCACCCTGACACGCTGCTCTCTCCTTTCTCTCCACCCTGACACGCTGCTCTCTCCTCTCTCTCCCCACCCTGACACGCTGCTCTCTCCTCTCTCTCTCCCCACCCTGACACGCTGCTCTCTCTCTTCTCTCCCCACCCTGACATGCTGCTTTCTCTCCTCTCTCCCCACCCTGACACGCTGCTCTCTCCTCTCTCCCCACCCTGACACGCTGCTCTCTCTCTCCACCCTGATACGCTGCTCTCTCTCCTTTCTCTCCACCCTGACACGCTGCTCTCTCCTCTCTCTCCACCCTGACACACTGCTCTCTCTCCCCTCTCCACCCTGATACACTGCTCTCTCCTCTCCCCACCCTGACACACTGCTCTCTCCTCTCCCCACCCTGACACACTGCTCTCTCCTCTCTCTCCCCACCCTGACACGCTGCTCTCTCCTCTCTCTCCCCACCCTGACACGCTGCTCTCTCCTCTCTCTCCCCACCCTGACACGCTGCTCTCTCTCCTCTCTCTCCCCACCCTGACACGCTGCTCTCTCTCCTCTCTCTCTCCACCCTGACACGCTGCTCTCTCTCCTTTCTCTCTCCTCCCCGACACGCTGCTCTCTCTCCTCTCTCCCCACCCCGACATGCTGCTCTCTCTCCACCCAACACGCTGCTCTCTCCTATCTCTCTACCCTGACATGCTGCTCTCTCTCCTCTCTCTCCACCCTGACACACTGCTCTCTCTCCCCACCCTGACACGCTGCTCTCTCTCCTCTCTCTCCACCCTGACACACTGCTCTCTCTCCACCCTGACACACTGCTCTCTCTCCTCTCTCCCCACCCTGCTCTCTCTCCCCACTCTGACACGCTGCTCTCTCTCCTCTCTCCCCACCCTGACACGCTGCTCTCTCTCCTCTCTCTCCATCCTGACACGCAGCTCTCTCTCCTCTCTCCCCCCACCCTGACGCTGCTCTCTCCTCTCTCTCCACCCTGACACACTGCTCTCTCTCCACCCTGACACACTGCTCTCTCTCCTCTCTCCACCCTGACACGCTGCTCTCTCTCCTCTTTCTCCACCCTGACACGCTGCTCTCTCTCCACCCTGACACGCTGCTCTCTCTCCACCGACACGCTGCTTTCTCTCCTCTCTCTCCACCCTGACACGCTGCTCTCTCTCCTCTCTCTACCCACCCTGACACGCTGCACTCTCTCCTCTCTCTCCCCACCCTGAAACGCTGCTCTCTCTCCTCTCTCTCCACCCTGTCACGCTGCTCTCTCCTCTCCCTCTCCACCCTGACACGCTGCTCTCTCCTCTCTCCCCACCCTGATATGCTGCTCTCTCTCCTCTCTTCCCACCCTGACACGCTGCTCTCTCTCCACCCTGACACGCTGCTCTCTCCTCACCCTAACACGCTGCTCTCTCTCCACCCTGACACGCTGCTCTCTCTCTCCCCACCCTGACACGCTGCTCTCTCTCTCCCCACCCTGACACGCTGATCTCTCCTCTCTCCCCACCCTGACACGCTGCTCTCTCTCCACCCTGACACGCTGCTCTCTCCTCTCTCCCCACCCTGACACGCTGCTCTCTCTCCCCACCCTGACACGCTACTCTCTCCTCTCTCCCCACCCTGACACGCTGCTCTCTCTCCTCTCTCTCCCCATCCTGCTCTCTCTCCTCACCCTGAAACGCTGCTCTCTCTCCCCACCCTGACACGCTGCTCTCTCTCCTCTCTCTTCACCCTGACACGCTGCTCTCTCTCCCCACCCTGACACGCTGCTCTCTCCTCTCTCTCCCCACCCTGACACGCTGCTCTCTCCTCTCTCCCCTCTCCCCACCCTGACATGCTGCTCTCTCTCTCTCCTCTCTCCCCACCCTGACACGCTGCTCTCTCTCTCTCCTCTCTCCCCACCCTGACAAGCTGCTCTCTCTCCTCTCTCCCCACCCTGACACGCTGCTCTCTCTCCTCTCTCCCCCCACCCTGACGCTGCTCTCTCCTCTCTCTCCACCCTGACACACTGCTCTCTCTCCACCCTGACACACTGCTCTCTCTCCTCTCTCCACCCTGACACGCTGCTCTCTCTCCTCTTTCTCCACCCTGACACGCTGCTCTCTCTCCACCCTGACACGCTGCTCTCTCTCCACCCTGACACGCTGCTTTCTCTCCTCTCTCTCCACCCTGACACGCTGCTCTCTCTCCTCTCTCTACCCACCCTGACACGCTGCACTCTCTCCTCTCTCTCCCCACCCTGAAACGCTGCTCTCTCTCCTCTCTCTCCACCCTGTCACGCTGCTCTCTCCTCTCCCTCTCCACCCTGACACGCTGCTCTCTCCTCTCTCCCCACCCTGATATGCTGCTCTCTCTCCTCTCTTCCCACCCTGACACGCTGCTCTCTCTCCACCCTGACACGCTGCTCTCTCCTCACCCTAACACGCTGCTCTCTCTCCACCCTGACACGCTGCTCTCTCTCTCCCCACCCTGACACGCTGATCTCTCCTCTCTCCCCACCCTGACACGCTGCTCTCTCTCCACCCTGACACGCTGCTCTCTCCTCTCTCCCCACCCTGACACGCTGCTCTCTCTCCCCACCCTGACACGCTACTCTCTCCTCTCTCCCCACCCTGACACGCTGCTCTCTCTCCTCTCTCTCCCCATCCTGCTCTCTCTCCTCACCCTGAAACGCTGCTCTCTCTCCCCACCCTGACACGCTGCTCTCTCTCCTCTCTCTTCACCCTGACACGCTGCTCTCTCTCCCCACCCTGACACGCTGCTCTCTCCTCTCTCTCCCCACCCTGACACGCTGCTCTCTCCTCTCTCCCCTCTCCCCACCCTGACATGCTGCTCTCTCTCTCTCCTCTCTCTCCACCCTGACACGCTGCTCCTCAAGGGAATCTGAGTCCTCTTCCTCTGTTTCTCCACCCTCCTCTGGGGCTGAAACTAGAGGGGCTTCTGCTGGCTGTTTGGGGGTCTCTATGTTAGACAGCATGTATTTAATCGTGGGATAGTGAGGTACCTGGTGCTGCCCTAATATAATTATAATTACGGGTAATATATCATATATATGGGGTTAGTTCATATATATACATACATAAGGTGCAGTGTATAAACCAATAAATTATGCAAGTAATCAGTTAATCCAAAAACAATGTTATTAAAGTGACTTAGTGCAGGAAATCAGTGCGCATAATTTTCATAAAGTATACGTGAGCATGTGCAGCAGTGATAGGTTGCACCAAATAGTGCTAGCAGTGATATCTCAAAGCAATAGTAAAAAATTATAAAAATGGTATAAAATTCATAAACTGCTAGTTAATATCGGTTATAAGTGAAATATATCAGATAATAAATAATGGACGGTGTAAAAATTTGTAAAAGATTTAAAAAAAATAGAAGTGATAAAAATTAGCTGTGACAAGAAAAAAATGTATGACATATATGGTAGAAAATATATAGATCTCTGGCGGTAAAAAGTTCAATCGTTTGGGTGAATAAAAATTAAGTTCATATAAAGTCCATATGAAAGTGCAAATGAGGGTGGGCTATTGCGGTATTCGGCTCCGTGGGTGCTTTCCGTGGTGCTCCGGGTATAAGGGTGCCGAGTGTGGAAATAGTGCTCCCTTAGTCCCAACTCTGCCCGCACTCACCAGAAATTATCACCCCTACAGGGGTAATCAGCGTGTAAGACCTGAATCTGTTCCCTGGTCCAGGATGGTCCCATAGGCTGATCCCTTTTCAGTAGCCGTATAGACCGTATGTATTATATGCCCCTCATGCTCATAAACCGTGGGTCCAGGGTTATAAATTGGAGGCAGAGCACTGTCAGCAGCCAGGTCCAAAGGAGGAAGTTCCACACACTAGGAGCAGAGTCAGACAAACAACGTGGTTGGTTGCTAGCCGGGAGGTGTGGCAGCAACAAGCCCAGGACTGCAAGAGCTAGCTCTTCTCTCTATTATATTAGGGCAGCGCCAGGTACCTCACTATCCCCACATTTATCTAATATCGACCATTTGTCTATATTTTAGAGGTAGGCAGCAGCCATCTTCAGGAAATCTAGAAATAGATCGTTTTCTCCATAGCGCGGATATTACTGTGAACCATGGATTTAATCGCGTTCATTTCCTTCTGGACTCCTGCGATTAAATCCTTACATGCCCCTGTTGAATCCTTATAGACCAATTTGTCTATGCAGGGTTTACAGAAGGGTTTACTCCAAACCTCCTTAAATTGAGAGGCACAGGCCGGGCATCTTTTCCTCCCTGCCGGTTTCTCTGTGTCTTTGGGCTGAGCCTGAAGATGAGAAGAGGGGGAAAAGAAAAAGGTCAGACCCCAAACAGAAAAAAAGGAGGGGGGATACACCTACTTAACAGCCACCTCCTCCCCCTGCCAGAGAAGCTAAGCCAGAGTTCCTAGGCTCTTTAGCCTGGGCTCAGCTTGGGGGGGGGGGGGGGCGAGAAAAACAAGCAGGAAGATCCACAGCATTCTGAGGAGCCCCTAGACTCACTCCCCCCTCCCCCAGCCTAGTAGGTAGCCTACCCCTGTGACACCTACCAGAGCTGGGGTGGCGCCACCACCGTGTCCTGCAGTCTCCATGAGAGAGGCTTCTTCCTCCTGTAACATTACGCCGCTGCGTCTTGAACAGGGAAGCCCAGCAGTTGTTCAGAGCAGTTCAGCGGTTTAAATAAACCACCATGGTTCCGACGCCATCACCGCTGTGAGAGCCAGAACCGGAAGTGATGAGCCAGAAGCCCCGCCCTTCTCTGTGCACTCCAAAGGCCGGAACTCAAGGCCTGCACATGCACCCGCTGCCCCTGTATCCGGAAGCCGGACCAGCGAGGAGGACTCCTCACCGTTGCGGGCAGCAGACCTAGCCCTCCACCGCCGATCGCCTCCATGGTCCTCTGACCAGGACAGGTATCAGCAGAGCTCCACACCTGCCTCCTCCTCCGGGAGGAAACACAAAAGACTGGGGAAGACGGTGGATGTTCGCCCCTTTATTCACCTGATCCTTTGTGTTTCCTGTCTCTGGAGGTGGAGCCTATATCTCCTGTGCTGTCCTGGACAGACGACTGGAGAAAGCTGACTGGTGGAGATGGAGGCAACGGTGACTCTGGAAAAACAGTGTCCATGAGTACAGAGGAACTTGCCCGGGGGCCTGCCCAGGAAGGGGACCACTCCAGAGGATAGAGTCAGTGGACAGGTGTCAGCACACACAGAGAAAGGGGGTGTCGAGTTTAGAACCCTGAGGAGAATTTCAAGCAGGAACAATTAAAATATCTTCACTTCAGTGGCAGAGTGAAGCAGCAGCCTTGCCGCATCCTAAAGTCAGTTGTCCTCAATACTGTGAATAGTTATTAGTTGGAGTATCCCACTCATCCCTTCTCCTATCCAAGTTCTAAATAAAACTACAAAACAACATCCCCTGGACTGATTATTGACTGAGCCAAGAAATTAGTGATACGTTTCTGCAACCAGTTGCTAAGGGTAACCCAGAAAGTGTTATATCCAGCAGTCCTGTAGGGGGCAGTGCTACAATATTATTTGTGGATCTATATCTCATTACAGATTATACAACCCCCTCGAGTCAAGTTCCTGGAGAAGCAGTGTATCTGCGAAACATGTACAGAACGATTGGATCTGGTCTGGGGATCCCCCCTTTTGGGGAGACTTCACAGCTGACACCCAATCCATAAGAGGAGGTGTTGTACGTTGTATTTTCCTAGTCCTTGTACTGGACCGTATCTGGATGTTTGTGATGTATTTTTATACAATAATTTTTTTTTTGTGTGTTGCCCTTCAAGGGGATTTTTTTTTTTTACTCATGTATATATAATAAACTTTTGTATTTTTTTTTTTTTTTATTGTTCAATGGTTTTTATTGAAAATTTTCAGTACAACATACAAAGAATGCAAAAAACATTGCAAAGAAATATTGTTCCAAGTAAAGAATGACATTGAACAGCCAACCGCAGCGAATCTGCGTCAATAACAACCAGACATAAATAGCAAAACATGGGGTCATCATAATAACAGCAGTAGGTGTCAATTAGTCATCAACTAGATCTAGGCTTAAATTCAGGGTAGAGCAGGCGTATGTAAATGGTGGTACCATTGTAACCAGGGTTGCCACAAGGAGAGGGACTTTTGATAGTTCCCTCCGCTCGAGGCAAACATCTGTTCATACATACTGTGGGTGTGCACCATGTCTAGGACTTCGTGGATTGAGGGGGGTTGCGTCCGTTTCCAATTCCTTGTAATGGACAATCTAGCTGCCAAAAGAACATGGGTGACGATGTGTCTAAGAGCAGGGGAAAATGTTTGTATGGTGATATTAAGCAAGGCGAGAGCCGCGGTGGGTGTTACCACGGATTTCGTGATTTCTGTGATCGTATGTAAGACATCTTGCCAGTATGTACGGAGAGACGGGCAGTCCCATAGAATGTGGTAAATGTTGCCCAGGTGCCCGCAGTTCCTCCAACATAGTGGAGAAGAGTGCCCATAGAATTTCGCCAATTTGGTAGGTGTTAGGTGCCAGCAAAGTGTGATTTTAATTGTTTGCTCCCATAAAGCCGAGCATTTGGCGTGTTTATATGCATGCCTCAGTGCTGTTTGCCATTGAGCTGTAGTAAACGATTGGTGGAGATCCGCCTCCCATTGAAGAAGAGGACGCGACTTGGTAAACGTGGATTTGTCTTGTAAGGCCTGGTATATCAGTGATATGCCTCTAGAGGCAGCAGACGGGTTGAGTAGGAAATGCCATACAGTGCTTGGTAGTCTGTAACATGGGGTCGGTAAGGTAGAGAGAAGATGCTTAAGTCTGATATAGGAAAAGAGTTCAGAGGCAGGAAGATGGTATGTGTGTTGAAGGGACGAAAAGGGTTTTAACTTCGTATTGTGGAACAAATGTTGTATTGTCAGTATGCCCCGTGTCTTCCAAGCTGTGAGGGAAAACTTTTGTATTTTTATAATACTTTCTCATTGTGAGTTCATACGGCACCATGACAGTCCTCAGTGCCTTCAGTTTGCTAGTTTATTGTTAACCACTTGCCGACTGCCGCACGACTATTTACTGCGGCAGTCAGCCTCTCCTGGGCAAAGTGACGTAGTACTACGTTGCTCGCCCACGAGCCTGTAGGGTAGGCCCCACTCGTTCCCTGCCTAGCCAGTGTGTGTGACCGGCGGCTCCGATGGCCACCGGCCACTCGCGATCTCCCACAGGAGAGGGAGAAAGACAGACGGCTGATGTAAACACAACCGTCTGTCATTCTCCCTGAAGTAATGACAAAGGCTATGTGATCCTGCTATATAGGATCGTATGTCTCTGTGATGACTTCACAAGCCACGCCCCCTAACAGTTAGAATCACGCCCCTAGGGACACACTTAACCCCTTGATCACCAATAAAGTAAACCCCCCTCCCTGCCAGTGTCATTTTTACAGTAACAGTGCATATGTATAGCACTGATTACTGTAGTAATGTCACTGGTACCCCCAAAAGTGTCAAAAATGTCAGTCAGGGGTCCGATCTGTCCGCCGCAATGTCGCAGTCCCGCAAAAAAAAAAAAAATAGCAGATCGCCACCATTACTAGTTAAAAAAAAAAAAAAAACTATAAAAATGGCATAAATCTTTCCCGTAGTTAGTAAACGCAATAACTTTTGCGCAAACCAATCAAAATACGCTTATTGCGATTTTTTTTTTTTTTACCAAAAATATGTAGCAGAAAACAAATTGCCTCAAAATGTTAAAAAAAAATTGATTTTTAAATTTTTTTTGAGAATTTCATATAAAAAAAATGTGAAAAATATTATTTTTTTCAAAATTGTCGCTTTTTTTTTGTTTATAGAGCAAAAAATAAAAAAATCGCAGAGGTGAGCAAATACCACCAAAAAAAAGCTCTGTTCGTGGATAAAAAGGACGTCATTTTCATTTGGGTACAGCGTCGCACGACCGCGCAATTGCCCATTAAAGTCACGCAGTGCTGAATCGCAAAATAGGCCCTGGTCTTTGAGCAGCCAAATCTTCCGGGGCTTAAGTGGTTAAAGCCCAAATGTGGTATTTTCAAATGAAATCAATGGTTGGTGTTATTGACTTGTGTTCTTCACAGTCTAATGTAC